>NW_009594901.1:2535-13346 GCF_000690535.1 Cariama cristata
CGGGCATGGCCACAGCTGTGGCTTGCGGGGGCTTGTGTCTCTCCCAAAAGGAGAAATGTGTGCTGGCTGCTTCACCAGCCCTGAGCTGAGCTCGATGTCTGTGGCAGCAAGGGCCAGGGCTCTGCTCAGCTTGCTCCTCCTTACAGCCTGCATCCTCTCCAGGGTGCTCTTGCCCTTCCCTTCAGACTTGCTTTCAAGTCTCTCTATGCTTTAACGTTGAGATGTTAAACAACATCTTTGTGGTCAGCTGTGGCAGGTGAGTGATGCTGTACCCTGCTGGGGCTGGGTAAAATGCCACAGCCTGTCTGCCGGGGGCTGCAGACCCTAAAGCAGGAAGGGACAAGTGCCAGCCCCTGTGGCTCCTGGCCCTGGGCAGCCCCACGACCCTGCTGCTGCTTTCCTGCATCCCTGTGCCTGTCTGCTCAGCAAATGCTGCTAGAGCCTCATGCTATTTTATGCAGTTGTCTCAAAACCACACAGTTTTCTGTGTCTCACTGGGTCAGAATGAGAGCACGTGGGCCAAATTGTGTCCTCCTACTGAGAGCCAGGGCACTGCTTGGTTTTTGGGGGATGCAAAAAGGTATGAAGAAAGGCCCTGTAGCTGGAGGATGGGCACAGAGCTGGGGGAGAGCAGTGCTGTTTCAGTGGTGCTGAATTGTCCTGGGCAGAGTTACAGGGTGGGCTGATGCTGTCGCTTGGGTGGAACCAGGTACTGTGGTCTCTGCACCCCTTCAGCAGGTGGGCAGGGTGGGAGAAGGACCTCTGCAGCTGGGGCCATCTGATTCCCTTGCTGCTCTCCTTCCTCTCTGAAGGAGGGGTTGGCAACGTGTCTGATGCCATTCAAGCCATGCTTTGCTCAGCCATGTGTTGTCCCTGAGGGCAGGGGACAGGATGCAGCTGGCTGGGATCACTCCATGGCTGACCTTGCTCCAGGATGGTGCCCATAGGAAGGCAGTGCAAGAGCACGGGGCCCCTCTCTCACTGGGGAGTGAGGGTCTACTCTGCCAAGACCCCCGAGCACAGGCAGGGAGGACTGTAGCACCGATGCTCTTGTGCTTGGGTCGCCTTTGAGCGATGGGTGACGTTCAGTGGTACTGGATGTGTGTGTAGCCCCTTTGGGCTGCAGTGGTGATGCTGAGTCGCCCGCGGCCCTGGCACAGTTTGCTCTAGGTGGAGTGTTTGCGCTACAGAGCCCAGGCTTTCAAAAGCTTTAATAGGAAGTTACTTTTTGTGATAAATTGATGGCTTCATTTTTTTGACCTTTGAAAGCTTTTCATGCGTTAGCTACATGCAGGAAATGTAATTTTCCATGCTGAGAAGTGGTGAGTTCTAGTTCTGAAGCAGAATGACCAACGTGATCTTTTTTCGGATGTCTGGCAGAGCTCATTTAGTGTGAAACAAGGCTTGGGTCCCAGGCTGAGATCCTTTGCTTCAGAGAGTCTGTGTTTGTGTGATAGTGGAGTTGAAAAGGAGAACTAGGAGAATTTAGTAGAATTGTTTTCTTTTGGTGGCTGTGAAGCATGTGGAGAGACAGGAAGGCACAAGGGCTTCCAGACTTACACAAAGATTTTGGTGACTGAAAAGTAGCTTGAGGGGAAAAACAAAATGCTAAAATGATGGAGGCTGAGGACTGCTTGGTCCTGAACCCCTTGGTCCCTGGGGCCTGCAAGTCACTGTGGTGCCAGTACCCAGCCTGGTTTTGTGGATGTGTGATGTAATGTGTGCAGTATAAAACCCAGTTCTTCCTCTGTTTTTATTTACAGGAGGTATCTGGGGACCACATCACCTCAAGGCGCTTGGTGCTCCTGTTGTGCAGCAGTCTGAGCTGGGGCAGAGGGTGACTCTGCCTCTCTGAGCATCCAAAGTGACGCCGGGAAAGCCACCCACACATGTGAGCCTGCAAGTGGTAAGAGTTGGGCAGGGCAGCTGCCTGTCTTGCATTTGGTGTTTTGTTGGGTGCTAAGAATGTGCACGTATGGACAGGAGGCCCCAGAATTCCTTCAGATGTTAGTTCTGCTTCTTTCACTTGGAAATTTCCGTCTGCCATATATTGGTGTGCCATTAGAATGAGAGGAGTGCAGTTGTCCTCTGGCTGTGCTCAAGCTTCCTAGATCGGACCTTTTCTTTTCTCTGCTATTTTGCTGCAAAAACATCCCTTTCTAACAGTAGAGTAAGGAGGGGAAACTGGACTAATATCTTTTGGGTCGTATATCAGTACTGCTTATTGACCTTTGTGTCAGACTTGATTGGGGATTGTGAGGCGCATGCACAAAACATCCCTGTAACTTCACAGCAGATGCAGGCATGCGGTCTGCCCGACGAGCTGCAACCCTGCAATGCCACGTGTGTTTGCAGGTGGCCAGCTGTCTGCCTGGAGTGACATGGCTGTAGGGACCACAAACAGAGTCATCTCCTCTTTTGAGCAGGTTTTTCCTTGTCTATGAGGTGGGGAGAACTGTTTTTCCCAGGCCCCCCAAAAGCAGAGCTGTAGGACCTCGTTAATTAGTGGTTAGCAAGTGCTGGGAGGCTTTTGGCTGCAGGGCAGAGGGAAAGGTGTGTGTGTGGGTGTGCGTGTGTGTTACAGCAGCATCTTGGGGTCTTTTTGTCCCTACTGCTGCACGCACTGAAGAAAACCTTGGCGTGGCCTTGCAGCGGGAGCTGTGTTGTGACTGTGCCGTAGGTGGTGGTACACATCCCTGTGAGCAGATGACTCGGTGATGCCGGGTGGGTTAAATCAGGCAGTGGCTGCAGGTGATGCTGAGTGAGAAGTGTTTAAACCCTTCCTGTGCCCCAGCCTGCTTCCTGATCTGCCTCCTGCTGCCCACTGGGATCCCAGTCCCTCTCCCTCCTGAGCAGCAGGACCCATGTCCCTGCCCTTAGAGTGTCATTCAGGGGGTCTTCCCTCTGCTTTGTCCCTGAAACCTGACAGACCCTACCTTCTCCTTCTCAGGCATGAGAAGAGACGCCCTTGCTGGGACAGCTCATTCCCCAGGCTCTGAAGCTGGTACGTGCTGAGCGAATACGGGTGTACCCCTGTTTGGGACTTCTGGCGGTGTCTGCACGTTACGCTGAGGTGAGATTACCATGTTAAGTACACTAATTCTCCCAAGGGGCAAAGGGGAAAACAGAGTCTGGGGAGGTGGCTTTTCATGGAAGCAATTGGGAAGGATTCTTGTGAGTGTGCTGATCCCTCGGGTAGGAGGTGGGGACCGACTCGAGGGCAGCTGGTAGCTCTGTTTAGTGGCTGATGTTTATTAAGAGAGGAGGTGTGAGAGAGCTTTAGGGAGCTGCTGGTTGGCTCAACAGCGTGTTTCTTGGGGTTAATACCTACGGTGTAAAATGTCACAGGATAGCAAAATCTCTAACTGCTGTGAGGCTTTACGGTGAGTCTGGATGTCCAAAGTTGTTCTCTTCATTCAAAAAAAAAAAGAGATGAGATGTGGGTTTGTGATTGAGGAGGAGGAGGAAACCTACTGTGCAGGTCTGGCAGGGATCTGCCTTGGCTGGGGCGTACTCGCTTGTCCTGGCACCTGCTTTGAAGAGACATGGGGAAGGCTGCTCGGCACACTGGCACCTCAAGATATTGTTTCTGGCTGGGCTGGGTGATGTTTCTCCATGCTTGCTTACAGCATCGGATGCAGATTGCTTCGCAGGGAACAGCGCACTGGATATGTGGATGTTGGCTTGGGTTTCCTCCTATGCAAAATGGGTTACAGGAATGTACTGAGCTCCTTTATAAATCAGCTTGAGATCTAATGAAAGACATCACTGTGTAAGAGAAAAACATTGTTAGCGAGTTATTCACATCGTTAATGAGGTCAGATCATTGCCTTGTAACAAAATTAGTTTGTTTTGCTGTAATCAGTTCTGGTAGCTAGAGTGCTCAATAATTACTCGTGTCCTTGTGAAAGAGATGGGACAGCATGAGTATAGCTGCTGGCAGACTTCTCTGACTCCGAAATGAATTGTGCAGATTATTTTGGGAAGGCATCTTTCCAGAGGCACAGTGCCCCTGGAGTGATGCCGGCAGAACCCAGGTTCAGCCAGCAATGACCACACTCTGCAGCATGGCTCCTCTGTAAAGAGCTGTCCGTAGGGGTGTTCAGAGAAGCATTAGCAGTAGCAACATCTCTGGACTCTGCTGCTGTCTTCATTTTTACAGTCCTATTTGACAGGTAGCGTGCTACCTTTCTCTCTGAACTCTTCCTTTCTTTAGTATATGTAAATTGTCAAGACTCCAGGGGCTGTCAAATACATCTGCTCTCTGAAACAGAAAATGTCCTCCTAGGTATTTGTACCTCTAGTATCTTTTCTTCATTTTTTTTTTTTTTTCTGATGTCAGTGGCGTGTTCCTGAAAATGCAACCTGTGGTGACCAGGATGGATAGGTAGGGCTGAATGCAGCTTGAGAGGACAGGGTACTGAGAGCCACTGCTGTGGTGGTGGCTTGGCTCAGGAGAGATGCTTGTCAGTGGGCCATGCTTTTCTTTACAGGTGTGATGGTTGTGCACCTGCCTTCTGCATATCCAGCTGCTGCGTAGCAAGAGAAGAGCCATGATGATGGGCAGCAGTAGGCACCTTCTCCTGTGCCTTGCCCAGGGGAACACAGGGTGGGCTGTGAGACTACCGTGCCCTCGGTCTCTCTCAGCAGACCCATACCTGTAAACTGAGTCAGAGCGTAGCTTCTGATCAGAAGTCAGGCTGAACTTGACCGTCCCATGTGTGCTGGAGGTGAGTGGTTCTGCAGTGTCCGCCTGGCAGCTCTTTGGGAGCGTGGTGGGAGGGATAGCAGAGCTGCAGCACCACGGAGTCGGTGCGAGGAACGGCTCTTGCCGGCGCTGCTGCCTCCATTTCCTTGTGCTCTCCCTTCTTGATGAGTCCTCACAGGAACCTTAGTTGGGCTTTTGCAGTGCACACAGCTCAGCGGCTTATATCTTATAGCTTTTCTCTGAGAGACTTTCTGCAAAAGGAGGAGTTCATGCTGGAGCCCCCAGCTTTCCCTCCCCTTAATCCGCTTGCTGACTTCAGCTAAAATATTGTTAATTCTTGCTCTAATTTCCATTTCATTCCTAGTGCTTCCTTCTGGCTCAGTTCAGATGTATTTTTTCCCCTGAAATTGAGGGAACTGAAGTTGGGTAGTCTCTCCCTCTTGGAGGGGTGCCAGGTGTGTTGGAACTGAGGCAGTTTGCGGGCTGCCATCTCTGCATCTTAGGGTTTGCCTGTCTCACTGGCCATAAACAGTGAAGTATCACTTGTCCAGAGCCCACAGGGGCCTTGCTGGGTCTACCGCTCCATCAGTGCTCCCTCAGCACCTGCGTGGGCTGCCAGAGGTGACGATCTAATGGACTATTCCCTAAATAGGAACCAGTGGGAGGAAGTACTTGAATACAAGTTTGTGTAGCTGATGCCGTGTCTGTAGGTTGCAAATCCAGCTTTGGAGATTTGACTGCTGCATGGACCTGCTCTTCTGCTGCTGCTTCTCTGTGTTGTGAAAGCTCCTGACGGACAGACTGAGGCTGTGCTTGCCGAGGTGCCATCTGTGGTAGCTCTCCTGCTCCTTCCCATACTTTCACTCTCATTCTCTTCCTGTGGCCAATCAGTTCAAGAAGCTGAACAGACAAAAAGCTGCATGCTGGTGTTGTAAGGTGGCATTCTTGGTGGTCTAGTCCCTGGGCTCAGAGGCAGTGGTGTGAGTGCTGGGAAGGGGCAGCTGCAGGACTGGATGTTTCTCCTTGCTGAACTTTGAGATTCCTGTTGGCCCAGTTCTCCAGCCTGTCGAGATACTTCTGAATGGCTGCACAACCCCCCAGGACGGACTCAGTGACTTGATGTTCCTCCTGGGTCACCCACCCTTTGTGTAGTTCCTTTTCATGTCTGAGTTCAGTCGGGAGCTCCTTGCTCATCCGTGCAGGCCCCCTGCCGCTACCGCTGGGTTTGCAGAAAGCGGAGCTGGGTGATTCTTGAGCTTGGAAGACATGATCAATGACAATCAACTGGATATCCTGGACTGCTGTTCTCCCCAGGACTGTGTCCCATGGGATTCCTCCAAGCAGGTCCCTGAACAGGCCAGTGTCTGCTCTCCTGGAGTCCAGGGCTGTGGTCTGCAGGCTAGTTGTCCTGTTCACCCCTCTAGAGATCCTGAACTCCACCATCTCATGGCCACTGCAGCCAAGGCTACTCGCAACCTTCACATCCCTGACCAGTTCTTCCTTGTTTGTAAGTACTAGGCCCAGCAATGTCTCCTCTCACTGGCCCCTCGCTGTCCTGTGTCAGGGAACTGTCATCCGTGCTCTCCAGAAACCACTTGGCTTGCCTGAGCCCTGCTGTGGTGTTCCTCCAGCAGATATTAGGGTTGTTCAGGTCCCCTGTGAGGGCTGGGATCTGCAAACACCAGGCTTCTTCCAGTTGTCTGAAAGTCTCAACTGCTTTGTCCTGGTCGGGTGGTCTCTTGCAGACACCCACCACACTCTCGCCTGTGGTGATCTGTCCCCCAGCCCTGAGCCTTAAGCTCTTGAGCGGCTCACCGGCTGTCCTAAGGCACAGGCCCACGCATTTCAAGCAACTCCTCTTCACTGTCCCACAGAGCCCATGTCCATCCATCGCAGCACTTGGTCATCTCAGCTGTCCCACCATGTCCTGCGGCCCTAGTGACACCATAGCCTCAGCCCTGCCCTGGACCTGCCCCCCGGCAGCAGAGGGAAGCCATGTCCGCCCGCAGCATCCTGAACCGTCAGGGCTTGAGCTGTGGGCCTCTCCTTTAATCGGTTTTGAATTTCCCACATTTTAATTCCATTGAATGCCCCTAATTCCTGTGTCATGGAACAAGGAGAGCTCTGTACAGAAAAGCTCTGTTAGAGACATGTATTTTGGTGATTCTAAAAATACACCTCGCTCATTGAGGCTTGTGCGGGGTAACCATAGCAACATGGCTCCAGGAGCAGGGTTAAAAACAGTTGCACCAATTAAGGAAAAAATAGAGCTGTTAAAGCTTATAAAACCTAAAAATTAAAAAAAAGGCAACAAACACTGTGCATGATGCTGTGGTCTGCGGGCTATCTTGTATTGGACTGACTGAAACTGTCCCCCTTCTGCTCTTAAGGAGCATCCCAAGTGCCTGTCGATAACCTCGCTGTTCCTGCAGAGCATCCGCTCTCGGCGTGCTCAGCCCTGCCTGTCCATCCATGCGTACGGCTCCCAAACCAGCAGCAGCAAAGCAATATTAAACAACGAGTAGATGTGGGAATGGCTCTTCTTGAGAGTGTAACGTGCCAGCTCAAAGAGAGCAGCCTGGCTAAAACTTGGGGAGTGTGTTGAGGATAAAAGCATGGTCTGAAGAACAGTTTTGGCCTGCAGCGCTGGCCTGTGCGAGGGGGCAGATGTGTGTTAAAATTCATGTGCTGAGCCAAAGTCCCTCAAAATCAATGGTGATGCTTTCATTGATGGATTAGCTCTGGGCTGGGAAAGCAGGCCTGGTAAAAGCTATCAGATGAACCTGAAAGCGAAGGGCTAATTTTGTTCAAAATATATTTGCTTTAATTGTCCTTGCTGAGCCCTGGCCAGGGTCAGAGGAAGCCTCAGGAATGTGCTACCAGTCTGCTTGCTGGGGAGCGTCTTTCTGCCTAGACGAGCAGACTGGGCAAGCTGGTCCTTTGAAAAGCTTGAAATAAAATTATTTAAAGCACCTTTTTGCTATGCTTCGTAGAAAAATATATTGGAAGGATTCAGAGTATCTCTTTCCAAAATATTCTAGGCTTTTTGCAGACATCACAGGTGTTTTCCCTCCCCAGCTGGCCGTTCTCTGCCACCCTGGCATGCTGATGCTGTCCCATGTGTGCTGGGTGCTGTGGACAAGGGGGCTTGGGTGCAAATGTGCCTCTGCCTGATGCTCTGGGAAGTTTCTGATCCTGGTGCGGAGAGTGATGCTGCTGCTGCTGCTCCCCATCCCTGGGCTTGAGCCCAGGCTGGTGATGGTTCCTGCCCTGCCTGCTCTTGCCAGAGCTGCTCAGCTCTGGTCTTGATCAGTCCCACCGACCCTGAAGAGCCCCTGGAAGCTTCTTGCTGTGTGTGGAAGTTCTGGAGAGGAGTACCCCAGGGAGGGGTACCACTCGCTTACTGTTTTTTCTTGTCCTGAAGTACGCAGGCATTGCTATGGAGCTAATATCGATGAAGCAGAGGTTGAGGTTAAAACTGCACTGGGATTGGAGCGGTGGACGTAAACCGGAGGTCTGTGCAGGGGAAGGAAGGAAGCGGGGGCCGTGCAGCTGTGCTCAGAGGATACTGCGCCCGCTGGAAAGCAGCAGTGGGGTCTCCCGAGACAATTTAGGTGAAGGAAGCCGGGATGAAGTCACCAGTTTACTTGGCTTGGTGGTGGCAGGAGGTGGTGTTAGTGGTGCTGGTGGGGATGGGACAAGAAGTTCAGATTAAAGGTAGTAAGAAGGCGGATAGGCACGTCTGTCTTGTGTGCTCAGAGCGCTGTCCCTGGGCTGGCAGCTTGCTGTGCGGTGGCTGAGTTGTCCCGCACACAAGGCAGTCAGTGTTTAACATGGCCATCACCAGAGAGGGATCTCTGTGTCTCCAAGAGCTGGACCTTTCCCTCCACTGGGTGTGAGCGAAACCTTGTCTGTGCCCTGTGGATGCAGGCTGAGCTGGTGGTTTGGGCATGACTGGGTGGGTGCAGCAGGGCTGGCATTAGTCCCCAGGGAGGGCAGGTGTGGGTGCCCCTGTGGCTCCTGGGGACGCTTGATTTGCTGGGCCGGGGTGCTCCAGGGGGTGGCATTGGTCCAGGGCAGTAGAAGTGCAGCCCCCTGTGACTCTGTGGCAAAGCCTTCCACTTGCAGAGAAGCTCTGGACAAGACGGGGATTGGAGTCTTTAAACTGGTTTAGACAAATTAAAAAAAAAGTAGGGTGGATGCCTTTAACTTGCTTTGAATTATGGTTTGCATTAATTTAGGTTAACGGAGTTGCAGGCTACCCTGTAGCGTGGGGGTTTTTTTTTGGCGTAGGTTAAACCAAAAGTGTGTGTGAAACTGTTTTGGAAACTGGGCCAGGCTGGGGAAGAGGCAGAGCTGACGGCAGGACACAGGGGAAGGCTCGAGCACGCCTGGAGGCAAAGCTGGCTGCACACGAAGGCGCCACACACCCCTTGGCTCCTGGCCGGGGCTGGTTTGGTGGGTGAGGACTCGGTGGCGAAGCTGGTGTGGTGGGGATTTAACAGGGACCAGGCAGCCGTGTGCTCTGGTAGCATCAAGCTGCTGCAAGGGTGAATGACTGGTCTGGAAGGATGTGTGTGTAAACAGCTGAGGAGTTGCGCTGTGACCAGACCTGGCCACCCTCCGATCCGCGGGAGCTCCAACAGATGCAGGTTTGGCTCAAAGCCTCGTTGGGTGGGAGGGAGGAGGGCAGCGAGATTTCACCCCGCTCTGCAGGCTGCTTGGGAAGGGCTGTCCCAAGGTTGGTCCTTTCCACATTGCCTCCTCCCTGGCTGTCACGTCTCGCACTTGTGGCACAACTCCAGCGCGGATCAGCACTGGTTTTCCTGCATTACATTGCAGGCAAAGTGGGGCACAACATGCGTCTGGTCTATCAGCTCTCTGCTACCCTTTCTCCAGTGGCTCTGGCGTTTGTTTGGTGTCCGTGGGCCTCTGTTCCCCTTAGCAGGAACACTGCAGAAGTGAAATCGTATGCTTTCTCCTTTCTATGCCACCGCTGTCGTCCCCTGTGAAATGCCTCTGCTCTTCCAGCTGAGACTGCAAGAGGGGCTGCAGAGGGAGGATGCATGTGTAGGGAGATGGGAAGAGGCAGCGTAAAAAGCTACTGTTCCCTCCCTGTGAGGTATAATGTCAAGAGGATTTCTTATAAAGTGTGCTTGCCCTATTCCTACAAAATTAAAATTAGGTCTAATTAAGTGGAGGTTAACCTCTGCTGTGCATGCTGCAAATTAATGGAATGTGCGATTAACTTATCTTGCAGCACTACAGTTCTTGAAAATTACTTGGAAAGAAATGTAACCCTGCGTGTGGTTTGAATTTTTAATTTATGTTACTAGTTCAGGTTTGAATTAATTAATTTTAAATGACAAACCTTTGATCTTTTATTTTTTTAACTACTCCTGCTTCTGCAGCTTAAATATGTCTTTTCAACTCTTCTCCCTTTGTAGTGAAATGAATTGGACAAAAATACATAACATGATAAAAATGTGCTAAATACACTTGTGGTAAAGCTGGTCTTGTCTCTGTGGTGTGAATGTGCGCTGTGGGTCTGTCTCTGCCGCTGCTGGTGCCCCCTCCATGGAGGTTTAGGAGAAGACGTCATGTTCATATCATCTTGGTGTGACTTCTGGGGGTAAAACCCATCTTGTGGCTTTTTTCTTGCTTTTGGAGGTGGTAATTTGGGTTTGCAGTTGTGTGTTTTGAACATAGGTTCATCTCTTCTGGACAGCCATCTTTTGCTGTGTAACTTTTCCTGTTGCGATACCCAGGTGAGCACAAGCAGGTCATGCCTCTGTTTGGTTTACCAAGTTAGAGAGGACTGAAACTCCTTGGGGAAAATGCAGTGTGACCTTTCCAGGAAAATGCACGAATCTGCTTGCAGCAAGCCCCTGCTGCTTGTGTGCCAAACTCAGGGGAGCGAGGGTCTGGTTTAGGACTCATTTAGTGTGCAGCATGTGGACTTGCCCTTCTGCTGGGAATGGTGTTGGATTAGCTGTTTCATAGAATCATAGAATTGTTTTGGTTGGAAAAGACCTTTAAGATCATGGAGTCCAACCGTAATCTTGGCACAGCCGAGTCCACCACTAAACCATGTCCCAAAGCA
>NW_009594902.1:0-4184 GCF_000690535.1 Cariama cristata
CAGCCGGGCGAGGTGTGTGGGGTGGGCGGTGGTTTGGAGGGCAGCAGGATCCCAGTCGTGCTGCCGCCACCACCGTCGGGCCCACCTGGGCTCAGCACAGCCACTACAGCCATCCCCTCCTAGGATGCCCTCAGAGCGCAGCGGGATCATCAGGACTGCAGGCTGGTCCCCAGGCATTTCCAGACAAGGCTTTTGGAAAGCAAGAGTAGTCCAAACACCATAAATCCTGTGCCACAGCCCTAAGGAGAACGTGACTTAGGGCAAAGCCCAGTCATGTGAGCTCCTCCCAGGGGTGGAAGACCCGGGGCAGCATGAAGATTACTAACGCCCGACAAGCACCTCCCTGGTGCTCTGACATATCCTGTGTGAGCTGTCCCGGTAGCATCCAGCCCTTGGCTGGGTCACACTTCACTCCTGAGAGTCTGCAGCCCATTTCCCAGGTCCAGTACCGTCTCCACTGAAGTAGCAGGAAATCACACTACTCCTTTGGTAACAAAGCCAGGCAAAGGAATTGCTAACCTTGAAACTAAGGTAACCTTGCTAACCTCTGTAACTCACAGAGAGAGGAGTTATATGTGTTACATGGCAATGTTTCTCCACATACACAACCCAAAATTAAAGTGCTGTTCTTGTTCCCACTATGCTCTTTTGCAAGCCCATACCTGACTTGCTGTCCGTCTTCAGTGTTCACTATCCCTGTCATTTCTCGTTCCACTGACAACATCCCATTTGGATCAGCTCCACACTCCGAAGACAATTTTGTTTCATTCTGTTTCAGTACAAATTTCTCTAGCTCCCTCCATACTCTTTTACCCTTAAAAACACCTATCACAGTTGGAAGTTAAAAGGGGCAAAAAAGCAGCCTTGGAAATCACAGAATGGTTTGGCTGAAAGGGACCTTAAAGATCACCTAGTTACAACCCCCCCTGCCGTGGGCAGGGACACCTTCCACCAGACCAGGTTGCTCAAAGCCCCATCCAACCTGGCCTTGAACACTTCCAGGCATGGGGCATCCACAACTTCTGTAGGCAACCTGTTCCAGTGCCTCACCACCCTCATGGTGAAGAATTCCTTCCTAATATCTAATCTAAATCTTACCTCTTCCAGTTTAAAGCCATTGCCCCTTGTCCTATCACTACATACCCTTGTAAAAAGCCCCTCCCCAGCTTTCTTGTAGGCCCCTTTTCAGCACCAGAAGGCTGCTCTAAGGTCTCCCCAGAGCCTTCTGTTCTCCAGGCTGAACAACCTCAACTCTCTCAGCCTGTCTTCATAGAAGATAATGTGAAATGTAAATATTTTTCAGCAATAATTTTTGCCCACAAACAGCAGCAATACTATCACCCCTTACTTTAGCCTAGTTTAACTATTTAAGACTTCTTGGTAGCACAGTTGCATGAAATGGTATGGCTTAAAAAACATCAACCAACCAACCCACAAACACAAAACCCTGCCACTTGACTACTAGAAAGCTTTAGGAGGTTTTTTCAAATTTTATTTCCCCCCCCCCCCCCGAAGTCATCTAAATGTAAACCTTTGAATGCTTAAAGGTCCAAAGCAGGCTGAGTGGAAGAAGTACGGTGTAAAGGTAAGCAGCTTTACCCAGGGCAGGAGTTCAACCACTTTGCTTTTACAGGTCAGCTCTCTGTAAGTACAATGGTTTCTTCACCATTGCTCCAGCACAAGGTTGGCATTCTCCCATAAAGTTGCAGGGCCCAACCCAGTTAATGGACTGCTAATCCAAGTTAAGGTTTTCACATGTTTCTATAAGGAATTAATTGTTCGGAGAGCAGATGCATCAGTATCTCAGCCTAAACCTTTAATTGGTTCAAACATTTTGGCTTGTTGACAACATTGCTGGCAAGGCCAAAGACATGAATGTGATGACACCCTTCTGTCACTTCCTGCTCAGGAGTGCTCAAGGTGACTAAAAAAAGGAAATTAGTCGGAAAGTCCATGCAGTTGCAAAGAAAACAAATATGACTTCATCCCCAAAATTTTATCCAATAGGCCAGTGCTGTTGCATATGGTAAGTTACACATGGAAAGTTAAGCAACTCCTTTGCAGGCAACAGCATTGTCTTCACGTAGCTTATTACTATAGGCTCAACCCAACCACATGAGAAGAACAACAAGCTTTTCTGTCTCCATTGAGTTGGCATCCTTTTTTTTGAGGATAGAATTTCATGCTTTATATTTCTATAATAAGCCAAACAAATTATACTAATTTAAGAATAATCGTGGATGCCAGAAAAACAAGAAATGCCAGCTTTAGACCATCTTCTAGAATTGGCAGAAGAATTATCCAGTTCTGACCATTTCGCATCCTTAGTTTTATACCACCCTAGTAAAGTGTAAACAGGCTTACAATCATTCACAAAGGAAAAGGAGGGGGAATTTTAACATCCCCTGGTATTAACAGCCCTTTTAATGAATACTACAATGACTGTGAATTCTAGAGAATCACATATTCGCTACACTTTATGGCAATTCAGACATGCTTCACATGGTCACATTCTCCCAGCTGTAGCCTTCCTTTCTTCAGCAGTTTCCTATACTTGTTCAAGATTTCTAACTATTGACAAGTGCAGCTGAGAGAAATTCCTAACACAGTCAACAGGAGGAGTACAACTGGTGACTCTATGCAGGGTACCATCAAATATCTCATTTACATAGTTTTAAGTACACATCACACTCACCTCCAGCATCCCAGCTAGCAATTTCCAGGGTTAAAAAAAAAAAAAAAATAAAATCTTTTGCTCCACTGAGGACATGACCTACAACATGCAGCTCTGAAACAAGACATACTGGTCCTCCCTTCCGTGCAGCCAAGCAGACTCACACTTCCCCCACCCAAAGGTGCTTCTCCACCAGCTGGCTTCCCAACATGAATGTATTTCTGCTAGGCAACCCAAGTACTTCCTCCTTCCACTTATTAAAAGAACAGGTGACACAATAAATGTGGCAAGAACACCTGCACATGTTTCCCAGTGGCTATTGCCAGCCTGAAAAGCAGGCTTGGTGTTTGAGGTATCTTCATTCTGCCCTAGTGTGCAGGCCTTAACTCCTCTTCTTCTGTTTTCCAGAGACTAATTTTTTGTTAATATTGATGTTCTGGAAGTAAAAAGAAGTTGTTTGGCAATTTTATCTCTAAATAAGGTGTTTTCTTCTCTGAATAAAGAGCTTCATGTCCCATGACAGACTTGTATTTTCGGTTCCCGAGTTACGTAGTTTCTTCTCTGCCGCTATAAAGTGGACCTTTCTTCATAGTTGTGTTGATTACCTGAAGAAAACATAGCTGTGTATTTGCTTGTTTAGAAAACATTTTGCAGTCATTTCGAGTTGGGTGCCACGCTCTGACTTGATGTAACTGGCAACAAGCTTTACAATGTGATGTACTTTATTGAACAAAGTCAAATTTTCATAGGCAGCATAGTTTGTAGATGAGCCGTGTCATCAACACACACCCACTGGAGTTAGGTCAGGGGAAATAATTTGCCAACAAGCCCTGCTTTCTGCTTTCCCCTCTCATCTGTGCTGACCCTTCCCTGGTTCATTCTGGCTTTCTCCTTCCGCTGGGTTAACTCTATGCCACCAGAGCCGTGAGTTGAATTGACCAAGCAAATGTGCGGAGGAGTTGATCCAACAGAACGTCGGGGGTAGAAAGACATTTTCCTTTTGCCAGTGGTAAGTTGTTAGACACATTTGGTCATATTACGTGTAACCCACTCTTTACGCAACATGGTGCTTTCATGTCAGCTAGCACAACAGCGGCGTTTGCCCAGCATCCAGCAAATCCTGATGGTTCGTAGTGTCTCTGCCCGGGAGCTCCCAAAATGAAAAGTGAGGCTCGAAGAAATAAATAGCTCCTTATGAGATCAGATCACTTCTGCCCAAGTTTATCCCTCCTCACCTGCTGTCAGCTTTCCCAGTATCCCAGCTCTGTGCGGAGGTGTGCATCACTCCTCCCCTCCACAGCCAGCCCTGCCGGGGACTGCAGAGCGCGGTGTACCCCACCGCAGGGCGAACCACCCCTTCTGGGGCCAGGGAGAACCAGGGCAACCCGGCACCGGCCTCACACGGGGTTTAGGATACCCACGGCACCCGCGCGGCCGAAAGGCTCCACGGCAAAACGTAGCCAGGACAACCCTCCCCCTCCGGGAGCGCCGGCCTTCTGCGGGGCAGGCC
>NW_009594903.1:0-8247 GCF_000690535.1 Cariama cristata
TGGAGCAGGGGGTTGCTGGACACTGTGGAAAACCCTTCTCATGTTTCGCAGCAAAACCCAACCTTGGCTTCCCATGTCGGAAGAGGGAGAGGTTGCTGGTGCTGCTTCTTTAAAGGCTGAAGGATTTTTCCCTACTCCTTGGCTTTCCCAAAAGAGCTGACTGCACTAAAGCTCCTCTCCAGAGGAAATGTGCGTGTTGGGCAGATACTGCACCACGGGTCTCGCTGTCCGTGTGCCCCTGTCAGCACCAGAGCTGAGCCCTGCCTCTCTCCAGAGCTTTGCTTTAGTCTTGCTGCTGTATCAGGGGCTGAGTACATGTCAGATGATGGTTTTCAGTTATTTCCCTCCACTTCCCTAAAAAAAAAAACCCAACCCTTCTTTCTCTGGTGCTGCTCTCGCAGTCTCCTGACTGTCCCTCCTGTCTCTTCCTCCTCCCTTCTCCAGGGCAAACCTGGTGGACCTTCAGAAGAAGCTCGAGGAACTGGAACTGGACGAGCAGCAGAAGAAGCGCCTGGAAGCTTTCCTCACGCAGAAAGCCAAAGTGGGCGAGCTGAAGGACGATGATTTTGAGAGGATATCCGAATTGGGGGCTGGCAATGGTGGTGTGGTCACCAAAGTGCAGCACAAACCCTCAGGGCTCATTATGGCACGGAAGGTAACGGGGGAGTGGGAGGAGTGGGCTGTGGTGTCATGCTGCAGAGCATCCAGCAATTGCCCTGGCTCTGGGAGAGCTGGCTTCGGTTGGGATCTCTCTGCAGTGAGAGATGCACCGTAACCACCTCGTCTGGGTCAGGACCATGGTCCCGGCTGCCCCTGGCTAAGTTTGACGTGAAGCCTCTCCCACTTCATCTCTGAGCTGCCCTGCCTGTCTCCAAGTCCTCCCCTGGGAGAGGCTGCGTTCTCTGCAACAGATCCCTGGGGTTTGGAGCATCTCGTGTGAAAATATAAGTTTGTGGTTTTTTGTTTTTTGGTTTTTTTTCTCCAGTGAAGCTGGTTGTAATGAACTCGGCTAAACTGGGTAGAAGCAGTAGGAAGGAGATCTTTGGGGATGTTGGGTTGTGGCTAACGAGGACTGGAAATGGCAGGTGGAGGGATGAGTTTGGCACATGCACGTTCCTCGCCACCCACTTAACAGGTCCCCAAGGTAGAGCCAAGCGGCCGTGGCAGTGGTTCCTCTCAGACGTGGGTTTATGGGCAACGTCTTCTACTGTGGTGCCCTATGGTAGAGAACTCGGAGATGCTTTGTCTGCCTGTTAGAAAAGGCAGTGCTTGGTGAGAACAGTGCTACTGCTTGTCTGTAGGATAGCTTTCTTGAAAGTCTCTGGTCTCACCTGCTGTTGGGATGATTCAGTGGGTCTCATGAGTAAATCTGCTTCTCTAGGTGGCTTCACTCAGAGCTGAGCTTTCAGAATCTTCCAGGGTGTTTGATTTGGGAGTGTTGGATGCCGCTGGGTGGTTTTGAGATCGTTGGGAGCTCTGCATTCAGAAACTGAAGCAAAGGCAAGCTGCAGTGCTGCTGTCCTTCCTGCAGAGACCGGCCTTTGTAGGTCTGCGGAAAGAACAGACGTCCCTGGGGTTGGGTGTCCTAGACTTTACAGTAACAGTGGCTCTTTTTTCTGACCTGCCGTTGTATCTTCTAGCCTCTGGCTTCCCTACCCACAGCTGCGTTAACTGACTCTACATGGAGCCCAAGGAATAAAGCAACTGCTCTTTCACGTACATAATCTTCATGGTTTGTTTTTTTTTTTTTTTTACTTTCTGTGGTTTCCTTGATATCAGAGCACCTCTTCTTAAAACACCTACAGAACTTGAGAAAATGTTCCCATCTGCTGAGTCAGATCTGCATCAAACTTCTTCTGACTTGTCTTTCTGCTCTTTACCCGTTGCAATCTTCCCGTGTTACGTGGCTGGCAGTTGCTTCATTCACTAACAGGCTGCACAGGGCTCTACCTCTCCCTTTATCCTTAATGTTAGTCTGCAAATGGTAAGAAGTCTACGCCAAAGCAGAGCTTCCCTTGAAGATTTGCTCAGGATTTGCTCACGTCGTTCCTGTAAGGTTTTGTTTTATTTTGTTTTTGCCCTGGGTGTTACACCTTGAATATTATTTTATTTTTTTTCTTTCTTGGCAGCTGATTCATTTAGAAATCAAACCGGCCATCAGGAATCAGATTATCCGAGAGCTGCAGGTGCTGCATGAGTGTAATTCCCCATATATTGTGGGTTTCTATGGAGCCTTCTACAGCGATGGAGAGATTTCCATCTGCATGGAGCACATGGTGAGTCCCTGTTCCTCCTGTGCAAACTGCTGCTCCCTGGACTGTTCTGAATAGCATCTCCCCGAGACTTGAAATTGCAGGTGAAATGGGTTGGGGTGCTGGGAGCCACGGTGGCTCCTTTTTCTGGCTGCGGCAAGGCCACTATGCTCCTGGTAGGAGCTGCATGCTCCTACTTAGGCATCGAAATGACAGAGAGATCAACTTTTTGGAAAGCGGAAGCAGAGGTTTGGGGGTTGGCCAAACGGAAATGTTGTAAACCTGCTGCTCTACAGAGCTCGCCACGAAGCACAGTGTGCATTTTCTGTTGTCTCTGGTGGAGAATAGTGTTGTCGCTCCTCCGGATCAGTGCTGACAGCATCATCTTTGCATTTACCACTGAGGGAAAGGAAGCCAAGAGCTAATAGCAAGAAGTAGAGCTGATAGAAGATAGCATTAAAATAGTTTTCGGCAAGAAGCTTTAGCTCTGATTACCAGATATTTGTATTTTTTTTCTGTAAAAGGAGTGTGCTCGATGCAGAGTCATTGCAGACAACTGAGCTGGGATGCTATGTACTGCTTATATACTGCTTGCCCTCCCTGGGCATGCTTACCTGTACAGCCAGCTGCTCTGTTTTCCTGCTGGGGATCGGTGTGTTGGTCATTTCAATGTTCTTTATTTTAGGATGGCGGCTCTTTGGATCAAGTGTTGAAAGAAGCCAAAAGAATTCCCGAGGAGATCTTGGGGAAAGTCAGTATAGCGGTGAGTTATGGTGGCTCTCCAGGCTTCCAGAAAGGATTCGTTGGACACAGTTTGGGAATAATGCTTGTGTTGCCTTAGGAAGCTTTCTTCGTTTCCCCGTACGCGCTTTCCTATCCTGACCTAGGGCAAGAGGCAGTGGTGTGTGCAAGAGGGGAGGGGGAAAGCATATTCCCAACCACTCTCCATAGCTCTGACCCCCTGCGTTGCACTGGCTGGTGTTGACTTCTCCTGGAGAAGGTTTGGGAGAAGCTTTCTCAGGTGGTTAACCCAAGATCTACGATTGACTTGGTGATAAATTGCAAACCCTGAAACATGTGGACACTATGGGGTGGCTTTCCTCGCCAAGCTGCAGTGTGGCAGCACCCGGCAGCAACATGTCCTACACTTACCTTCCCAGCTCTGATCTTGTCCTGTCTTTGGTTTCCTTCTAGGTTCTTAGAGGCTTAGCATATCTGAGAGAGAAGCACCAAATCATGCACAGAGGTGAGAGGAGAAACCTAAAAATAACTGCCTGCGGTACAAGAGCCCTGTATTTTACCTAGAGTTGCGTTTACACTCTTTTCTCTTGCTGTTGCCAGATGTGAAGCCTTCTAACATCCTAGTTAATTCTCGAGGAGAGATTAAGCTGTGTGATTTCGGGGTCAGCGGTCAACTCATTGACTCCATGGCAAACTCTTTTGTGGGAACTCGGTCCTACATGTCTGTAAGTTCTTTTCAACTTTTAGATGGGTTTTTTGGTTTTTTTACTATTTGGGTTCAACTCGGCTCTTACCAAATCAGTGTGTAGTGTCCAATTTGCTCACAGTTTTGCGAAACGGTGTTTCCATCTCCATCTGGACGGCCCTGTTCCTGGTTCACATTAGGGGTGAGCCCAGTGCTTCAAGGCACTGTCCTGTGCCAGAGAAGCAGACACCTCCGCATCCTCTCAAGGAGTCGGTGTCCTGTTGGCTCCAACCTGTGCCCAGTTAGCAGTGGTGCATGTGGAAGTGCAGAGACTTGCAGAAAAAGATGTTTTGGATCCTACAAATACTTCCATATTTTATCTTGGCGAGTGTTTGTGTGTTCAAGAACATCTTCTCTTTCTGTATGCAGAGCTCTATCCAAAATACTGAGTGCAGAGGGGATGCAGGTGCTGGTACGTGCACCTTCTCTGCTGCTTTGACCATTGCACTTGCCGACAAAATGGGGCTAAAACCAGTTTAGTGCAGCTGGGTTTTGGTACAGGCTAGTGGGAAATTAAAGCCAAATTGGAGTCAGCCAGTGAGAGTGAACTTCAGGAAGAGCTGATTGTGCCTCTCCTTTAAATGAGAATCGTAATCAGCGTTAGCTCAACTGCAGATAATAGAGCAGCCATAACAATAAAATGACCTCCTGGCTGGCGGTGAGTCCCCAGGTCCTGCTGGCTGAAAGGTGGGGGGTAGGTGGGGGTCTTCTCCCCACGCCATGGGTGGTCATGGCTGGGAACGAGCGGTGGGTTTTATTGGGAAGCTGTCAGACTACGCTTCTGTGCTTAGGTATGAGCTGCGTTCATTATTTTGGGAATGGTTATTCAAGTACAGTTACAGTTAGACTGTGGCTATTTAAAAATAATATCTCCTTTACACTCAGCCACTGGGTCTGCACTAAGCTACTGGTATGGATGTCTTGCATTGATTGATTTATTTTTTATTTTTGTTTTTCTTTCAATGGTAAGAGCCTAGAGTGGATTTTCTGCTCCTCAGATTCCTCTTGGGTATTAACAGGAATGAGCAGGAAAAAAAAGATTTGTTAATAAATTGAGTTCATTAGATCTCAGCATACAGAGAAATAGATTCCTAGCGTGTACTCTGACTCCTAAGCATAAGCAGCTGTAAATGCTGCTCAAATGTCGCTATTGATTAGATGCATACAAGTGCTTTATGTTTGCGCATGATCTTTCTTTTGCATCCTCTTTGCATGTGTCCCCTTTGGGACAGTCCTTTCCCTGGAGCAGTGGGGAGCTGAGCTGGAGATACCATCGAGTCTCATCTCTTTACTTTCAGTGCATGATAATTATGGCTTTGCGTATTGCTATTCTGTGTCAATGTGTGTTTCTGTGGTCCTTCCCTTCCAGCCCGAGCGGTTGCAGGGCACCCACTACTCGGTCCAGTCCGACATCTGGAGCATGGGTCTGTCGTTAGTGGAGCTGTCTATCGGAAGGTACCCAATCCCCCCACCAGACTCCAAGGAACTGGAAGCAATATTTGGCCGTCCTGTGGTGGACGGGGCAGAGGGAGAGTCTCACAGCATCTCGCCGCGAGCCAGGCCCCCAGGACGCCCCGTCAGTGGTAGGGGCTGTCGTATGCATTGGAAACAACATGCAGACGTGGGGGAGAAGGGGTTGGGTTTTGTTCGGTGTGGCTGGGTTAGCCAAAGGCCGTTCTGGATCAGGTTGTGGCGGGGAGGTGAGTGTTTCTAGGGAGGCCCCTCTCTGCAGAGCACACAGAGCCGTGTTGATGCTCCGGCAGAATCCACGCTACTGCGGAGGTTTGTACTTCCTAACGAACGCAGGTGGGAGTCCGGTCTTGCATGGGGAGGTGGAGATTGCTCTCAGGATGCTGTGATTGAACAGATTTGGAGTGCCAACCGGGGTCTATTAAGGTTTTGAAGAGCTCAGTTTATCCACCTGCCATGGGCCCCTTTAGACCCTGCTGTGCCCACAAGAAGGCTTAAGCCACGCAGCAAAGCACCCTGTGCTGGGGACGGTGCAGGCTGTGGGGACGTGGACCCCTTGGAGGAGATGCTTTGAGGACACTGTCAAAGCCCCTGTTGCTCCTCAGGCTTTGCCTGTGCTGCCAACAGATTCCTTTCAAGCTAGAGGTGGCTTTTTTGGGAAGACCTTTGCTGGGAGCTCTCATAGAAGTACCAAAGCAGCACAGGGATTTGAAGGAGGCTCTGCTTGAGCCATTTGCTTGGAAGCAGAGGGCTCTAGAAGCACTGCCAGCCTGCTGCAGCAGATGGTCTGGTACCCTCCAAATGCTCCAAGCTAGGAAATAAATCTGGGCTATAGGCACGGTGAAAGAAATGTGAAATTTCAGAATGCGTTTTGGTTTTCTCTTCGTTATTTTAACTATGAGTCAGTTCCCAAGGGGGTTGGCTCTGCCTCTCCCAGCACAAGTCCCACAGCACATATGCTTTTCACGCAAAGCGAGGCCCCTCGCTGTCCCTGAACGGCCTCTCACCACCGTTTTTGTCCTCTTAACCACGCAGGCCATGGGATGGACAGCCGGCCTGCGATGGCCATCTTTGAACTGCTGGATTATATAGTTAATGAGGTGGGTATTTCTTTACCGTCGGTTCTGCCGGGCTTCCCTGAGATACCACAGTGTCGTGTCAGCTCTGCTGAGTCAGGGAGGGCTCCGAAACCTTTGCTTGAACAGGGTCTTTTTGGTAGAAAGCCCTCCTGAGCTGCACTGATGTCCTTTCCTTCTCCCCTGTTCCCTCTTCCCATCTCTGTATCTCAGAAGTATCTCTGGTTTTGGAGTAAAGCTCTGCAGGGGGGAGTTTGTAGTAGCCTTGAAAGAGGAGAGCGGTGAGGGGAGCTCTTGGCTGTAAGGACCTGCTCCTTCCGCATCCAGCCATTTCAAACATGCTTCTCCCTCGATCAGCAAAGGACGAATGCTCCCTCTGCGCAGGTGCTGAGGTTGTGTGTGTTTTCTCAGATGAAACCCTTTTGAATGAGGGTGACCAGTGCTAAAATCCCAGGCTGAAATGTCCTACCAGACTTGGAAGGTAGGGTCCATCCTACCAGCAAGTGAAAAGAGCAGCTTCCCCTTTCAAGGTGGTAGGAGTTGACCCCCAATTATAATTTCTGGATCAACTTTGTCCGCCGTAGGCATTGCCAGAGCTGGGATTTTTGAGGTTGGATCCAGAATTGCGATGCTGCAATTTCAGTTTCCCAGCTTTGGCAGCGATTCAGCGTGGGGTCCCCCCAGCTGCACATCGTGCTGGGGCAGCAGTTTGCTGCCAGCCCGACCACATGCAGCCAGGGTAAGAAATGGCCGGGAGCAGTTCCCTGGTTGCAAAGGGCAGCTTGGAGGAGGAGGATAGCCGTAGAGCACAGCTCTTCTGCAGCTCATTAAAGGCTGTAAGTGACTCTGTGTTTTGACCCATTAACAAACAGTGATGCAGAAAACCCTTTTGCTTTTCTCTGCAGCCACCTCCCAAGCTGCCGAATGGAGTTTTCACACAAGATTTCCAGGAGTTTGTAAATAAATGGTAAGGATTTAATGTTGTGGCTGAAGGTGGAGGCCCGTGTGTACTCGCCGACAGCTCTGCAGGCTGCTGCTCCACTCCAAACGTTCAGTTTAACGCCATGTTCTCCACGCTCTATAGGTGATCTGTCCCTGGCTACAGTGTGATCCTGCATTGTGCTGGGAACTCCTGCCTTGGGAAGGGTTGGAATAAAAGCGGTTTATTTGTGGTGATGCTTAGCAGTACCCACGTGAAGATGCTGCCGCAACTCCCGTTAAATCACAGAGACTGCATGTTACAAAAATCGCTCTTCCCTGCCAAGCGTTAGGTCCTTTTCTCCGTTTGCGGGGTGCAGTTCATCCACATGGTCTAGAAGAGATGGATCCTGCAGCTCTCCCTAGGAGCTGGGCTGTTGGAGATGCTGCTTTCTGAGCCGTTTCCATGCTGCCAGGCTCCTGGGGAAAACAACCCGGAGGCCAAGTGGCTTTTGGTGAAGCTGGAGACCTCTCCAGCCAGATAACCGGTTTCGCACAAGAAATGTCTCAGTGTTGGTTTTGCTCTCTTGTTCTTCTCATTTCAGCTTAATTAAAAATCCAGCAGAACGGGCAGATCTGAAGATGCTGATGGTAAGTGGGGAGAGCAATTTTCTTTCTACAGTGGGGTGGCACTAGATGTGCAAACTGCTGCCTCGTCCCTCTGTGCCTCTCTTGCTCAAAAGGCTGGAAACACCCGGGCTGAGCTTAAGATGAGCCAAATAGAGCCTGGGAGGAGGAGTGACTCACTCACCTTTGATTCAGAGGCAGTGATGGTATCTGACCCGTGCAGAGCCTGGGGTGGGAACCACCCAGCTGTGCCCTGTCTGCGGAGGTGCCCAGGACAAACCTTTGCCTCCTGAGCTGGGCAGGTGAATGTGAATGTATGGGCTGAACATGACCCAACCATGTGCGCTGGCAGCCCAGAAAGCCAACCGTGACCTGGGCTGCATCCAAAGCAGCGTGACCAGCAGGTCGAGGGAGGGGA
>NW_009594904.1:0-3080 GCF_000690535.1 Cariama cristata
CTGTTTGGGAGCAGGGGCAGAGAAGGGAGCCCGTAAGCGGTCAGGAAAACTGCCTGTGAGCGAGGCAGGCTCCCAAAGCCTTGCGTCAGGGCTCCCTCCCCTCACCTGGTCTTTAGACATGCCTCCCACTCCGGAGGGCGGAAAATCAGAGAAGGGATGCTATATTCTTTGTCATCTCATAGAATCAGTTACCGTCAGTTTTGAAATAAAAATCTAAACTGCAGCGAGGCAGCTCGCTGCCCTAAGCAGGTGTGTCATTTCAGTCGGCGGTTGGTGCTCCGTGTCTCTGTGAGGCCGTGTCTGTGGCGACGGCGTTTTCGGCCAACGGCTTGTACCTGCATGTGATTTCTCAGGGGACTGTTTCTACACCGCTTGGTCAGTATTAGGAAGGAAGTAATAATTGCATTCGGTTTCTACAGACTATGAAAAAATTGCTTCCTTTATCTATTACAGCAAGATAGAATGGAAAATACTTGATGTTTCTTTTCAGAGAAGATGGTTACCATCAGCCTTAAGTCAACAGCAACTATCAGCGTTCAGAGAAGAAATCAAAGCGCTGCTATCAGAAGTTACTGGAGTCGTCTCACCTGCTCCCGTTTGGTTTCAAATGCCCCTCAGAAACGGGAGGGACGGTTAGTAATTTGTCACTGCATATTCAACGAGCAAAACCAGTTGCAGTGCAGAAAGGCCGCTCCTGGGGCAGCGGCTGGAGCCAGTGGGATGGAGCGGGTTTGTCCCTGTCCGTGCTCAAACTCGCTTAGATCACAGGAACAGGAGTTCAGTCACCTGGAACCGAGGATCACTCCCTCGTAGCAATGATCGGAATTTCTGCGTGAGCCAGTGCCTGTGTGTATGCAAACACTGGGGGTGATGGGAAAAGCAGCGCAGACACAGCTCTGGCTGCTGGCAGTACCCTGGCTGACAGTACAAATGTACTCAAAGCCAGCACCAAAAGTCAGCAATCTGTGAACAGGCATGAGGCCAACATATCTTGCTTTCTGTGTTTGGTAAAGCTCTTATTTTCCTTCAAACTGAGAATTGTAGGGTTGTTCTCCAAGACAATTTTGTGGACGATCACCCAAGCATCTTTAAGAGGATGGTGGCTAGAGGAACTCGAAAGTGGTACATGATTATCTTGCAACATCTACAAAAGGCCAGTGTTTGGCAGGAGGTGACCTAGTGCCACGTACTCCACAGGTCTCAGTGCAGAGATGTTTCGTAAGAATACATTGGAGGGTGTTTCAACTCCGGTGAGCCTAAAACATCACCGATGATTCCACCTTGGCTGCCTCATATCACATTTTTGGTACAGAAAACTATCCAGTGCCACGTCAGGTCTTCCGAACATCAGTATTAACAAGGCAAAGTACCCTTGCTACCCGAAGTGGGAATTATCAGCCAGTTTGCAAAGGAAACTAATGGTATGATGAAGCACTTTACTCAATTATACCATGTCTGTGCAAAGTAGCAGAGAAAGCTTGTCCTGCGCAGTGCTGCTATGGTTAAAAACCATCTCACAAAAATGATGTGAATAGGAATATGGCTATCACATAGAGGAGACTCGCATACAGGTCACTCATACACAGCACCACAAACCTGGATGCAAATGTTACAAGCACTACCATAAGCAACTACCACAAAGAGTTTGACACGAATCATCAGCTGTTTAACAATTAGGTTATTAGATCACATTTAATCTAACCAGGAATCTGGTTAGGGGTTTAGAATGGGAAGATTAAAACCTTCTCTTGTTGGAGATTTTTTTTTAATAAAGAGCTTGTAGCTGAATGGTAAATAAGGTTTAGACCCGTTAGAAGATTAAGTGTTCTGCTCTGTTCCTAAGCTTACACTTAAGGCAATTAATAGTTCTCAAGGTCTGAACAGTAAGGATATGCATGAATTTTCTTAATTCCACCAGCTGAAAGAGTTCTGGATGACTTTTGCCTTACATTGTCACACAAACGCTGGTACAGGTTACAGTGAGGTACATCAGCAGTAGTACAAGGTTATCCATCAGTGATCCATTAGAAGAATAATACATCATAATATATTACAGCAGATTAAAAATGTGTAAAAAAAAAATCCAATAAAATTCACAGTAAGAATGGGGGCTGTTTGGATTTTTTTTTTTCACTTTAATTTGCACTCTTATTTAACTTCCCAGTTAAAATGGATGAAGTTTATGTAAAATTAAGTTTAAAAAGAATAAAGAAGTTACAAAACAGCAGCTTTACTTCACAACTGCATTATATTTGTTGCTTCTTAGAAACATGAGGTTTATTGTGCATGGAGTATATGGTGTGACATGTATAAAGGAATATATTTCCATCCTGGAACTACAGGCATGAGCATGGGCACATCTTCAGTTTTCCCAGGTCAAGATCCTGAGACCATTCTTCCTTGATTTCCTCCTCCCACTCTCTCCAAAACAAGCAACCCCATGTTTTCCTTTTTACACTATATATACTAATTTTGTCAGCCTCTGCTCCTACATCCTGAACAAGGAGTACAAATTGAGCAATGTTTCTAGATGATCAGCTAGGATAGACGCTGTTATCATGCTTGGACCAAGATGGAAGTTACAGATATCATGGCAAGCTGTCATCAGCTGGATGACTCCACGTACTACCTTTTTTGGAAGTCAGCTTTAACAGAGCCTGGTGTTAATTTGGTGCTCAGGGTGCACGACACTGATACGCTTCACGGACCAGCAGTGGGTCACAGAGCAGAGCAGAGCATAGTGCAGGAGGTTCTGGATCACATGGTGGTAACTGCCATTTTTGTTTCCCAAATAGTGAACCATAAAGCAACAGCAAATACAGAAAGCCATCATTACAAAGTGGCCTAATTAGGTTTGCCATCTACTTGCTTACAGTGTTATGAATCACTATAGGCATTACATCACAGAATCACAGAATGGTCAGAGTTGGAAGGGACCTCTGGAGATCACTTGGTCCAACCCCCCTGCCAGAGCAGGGTCACCTACAGCAGTTGCACAGGATTGCATCCAAATGCGTTTTGAGTATCTCCAGAGAAGGAGACTCAAAAGCCTCTCTGGGAAGCCCAGTCCAGTCGTCTGT
>NW_009594904.1:3261-10089 GCF_000690535.1 Cariama cristata
CCCAGTTCCCTCAGCCTTTCCTCCTAAGGGAGATGCTCCAGTCCCCTCATCATCTTCACTGCCCTCCGCTAGACTCTCTCCAGTAGTTCCTTGTCTTTCTTGAACTGGCAAGCCCAGAATATATCTTTACACAAAGTTCCTACTTTGTGTAGTAACTATAGTTTAAAATCCCTGTACAGTCTATTCACCTCAAGAAAGGTGAATTACACCATTAGCTTTGTAGCTTGACTTGAAATCCTTAAGTTCTACCACACCAAGAACACACATCCTCTGATGAGACAATGTCCTCGATCTAGACCCTTAAAGACCCATAGGCAACAAACTGCCTGCAGCCAAATTAATGATCTTTCTTGTTAATGTTTCACCTTTTTAGTTTTTATAATAAGACATGATTTAACTTCCTAATCATTCAAAATAATCAAATGAATATCACTTGTGTCTGGAAATACAGAAATTCCTCCTGACTGGTTGCTATTCAGTCTTCACTTGAAAGGTCTACTAGTCATTCTGCTATTGTCTCTGAGTGACCTACACAAGGGAATTGGTTTTTAGTTAAATTACACTTAAATGTATAACACTTATAATTTCTCGATTACTCTGTTCTGCATGCACCTCAAATGAGCATGTAAGCCGCTTCATTGTGAAGACATATTTCCATTGCTCTTCAAAACACTTCTGACTTCAGGAGCACAGATTTACCTGGTGAATTGCTCACAAGTAAAGAAAAAAATGGATACCTGCAAAGTATCTATCAGATTTTCTCCTCAAGAATGTGTTAGTGAATATCTTTATTTGTAGCTTTACAGTTGTACCCCATATTGTCAGGAGATTCTGATTAAATTCTCATTAATTTCAGCATCATAGAAAAGGAGATTTAACATTTCAAGTGGCTGTTAAGTTCCATTAGGACTTGTGTACTCATTCTGCCTGAACTATTATTCATGCACAAAGAGTTGCAAGAGCTTTTCAAAAAAGTAGGGTGTTGCAGCCCTCGCTGTAGAACTTCTCGGTGTGTATTTTGTGCTCCTCATGGTGTAAGAGACAGAAGAAAAAAACCACACAGTATCATGCCAAGGCAGGTTTCTCAGTTCCTCGAAAGGTTGCTCCACAAATCCAGTCAGTCATAAATAGCTTGTCTGCTTTAAGATTCACTTTAAACGTATTCTTTCACGTTTTTTCCTGGGCAAAGTTCTGTGCTATGCCTGGAAATAAGTTTTGCTATAAAAGGTCTTTTCACTGGACCAGGAACACAGACAACATGTATGTATTTAAATTTCTAGGATATTTTTAAAATTGTGTTATTGCTAAACCTGATTGAGTTTGTGTTCTATTTTACTGTTTAGCTCAGGTTTTTACTTTCTTCTATCTTGTGCAAACTGTACTTTATTCCATGGGAAATTAGAAAGAGGACTTCAGAATTTGGTTCCTGATTACTCTTATTTGTTTTCTGCGACCTTTGTTGAAAAGGGTAGGAGGTAGCAGCCTTCCTTTCCAAATGCCTACCAACAATGCTGTCATCTCATGTTTTAGGCTACGTGACCCACAATGAAAGAATCAAGATGACGTATGCATAATAATATGAAATCTTTACTCGTCTGCATACAAAAAATGAACTATTTAAACAGTTTCATTGCCAATTTCAGAATGAGATTGTAATCAGAAGCACTTTTTCTCCTCAATTTCCTGATGGTTCGTATGAACAAACTTGCAAAGAACAGTGATCGTATAAATACAGCATACTACTTTGCAAATAATACTATTCTTTTCTTACCTGTAGTGTAAAAACAGAGTGACTTGCAGTTTACTTCCTGAACCTGAAAATGTTGCACACGTATGGCAGAAATGTAACTCTCTCTACAGTACTTTAATTTTATGCTAGAGTTTGTTGCTCTAGAACAGCTTGATAAGTTGATTGATTGTGTCATAGAATACTTAGAACTTGTAACACAACTCTCTCCGCAACACAAAAATACGTAACCAAAAGATGTTGAGATTTAAATGTTTCTACATGCCAGAAAAATCTTACTAACCAGTATTAGTCATATTATTTACACATTTTCTTAAAACTGACCCATGCACACCCTTCTTTTATTGAATATGCTAAATAAAAGGCTGTGTAGGATTTTTTTTCAAATCAATATTAACCTTTTTTTCTTAAGCTATGAAAAATGTAATCTATTTCTGTTTGGGAATTATTATCAGGCAAGCTGATGTTCTGCTGGATGCTGTTAAAGCTTTTCAGTGCCGTGAATATTGTTGATATAATTTCACTGACATATGGATCAGAATAATATAGATAGCTCATAGCCAATTGTTTGAAATACATTTGTGTATAAGCATCTAAGAGGAGTGGGAAATAAAACAAAAGCTTGTAAAACTTGCTGGTGGTGTCTAAACCAGTAAAGAAAGAGGTGATTGAAAACATACCAGTTTTATAACAGAAAAAGGATTGCTATCTTACACAAGGTCAAATATGTAGATGAAAGATTATCATCCCTTATTTGAATAAAGTATAAACATTGATTAGATTTAACATTAGAGCCTGGAAATAAAATAATTTCTAAAAATATGCGATTGGCTATTAAATATTCACCCAAGAATCAGAATAATAAGGTGACCAAGAAATGGTCTAGTATATAAACTGGAACAAACAAAGAATTACAAGCAGCCTCCTTGCAGTGTAATCGATCAAAGACAGTTGCACTTAAAGTTATGTGTGTGAATGCGTACTGACAGGGTCCTTTACTAGCACAAATACAAAAAAATGAAATAGCCATTTCCCAGTAAACTGCAATCTTTGCAGCTGATGACTACCTTCTCGAAGGTGAGTTGCCTCATTCACTCTCTCACTGTAACCCTCCAAAACTTCAGGTCTTAGAGAAGGAAGCATGTCCTTATTCACCAAAAACGTTCTGAATGTGCACATTGTTGCTGGCACGTCCAAGGAGTTATTTTTGTCCTCGTAATTGTAATAGCAGTTAACTGCTCATGTGTGGTGTTCTCTAAATGCCTGTGACTGACAAAGATGATTCATGACCAGCAAAAAGAAGAATCAAAAGCTAAGCATTTTAATTTTGGAGAAGTGAAAACAAGAATAATTTGTTACCACCCCTGATTAAACTAGTCAATATAGTTTTTAAAGCAAGGCATTTTCCAAACTGCATGATGTGTCCCTCTGTGGGTCAAGGAAGCACAAGAGCTATCCTTATATGGAGGTGGAGAGTATGAGAAGAAATAACTGTAAGTTGTTCACAAACGCAGTAATTGCAGTTAAGACAGTAGAGTAGGCACGAAAACTACAGCTAACTTTGCAGGGTGTAACTGGGTAAAAACAATTCCCTGAGCGGTCATGTAATCAGCATGGCAGGTAGTTGTATTGCTATCCTACAGACATTATAAGATATCCATCAAAATTGACATACAACACATGAACTTCAATGGATACTAAATAAGGTCATGAAACAAAGTTTAGCTCCCTGATTTCCAGCAACCTTTCTAGTTCAGTCACACCAACTTACCTATTTTTACTTGCAGAGGGAACCTCATTTCTGTTCTAGCGTTGTAGCTGGTGTCTCAAAATACTAACGTAATGCAGACATACCTATCCTACCTTATCCCAGCTGAAACCAGGACATACGTCCAAAATGCTTCTCTGACCTAGACAGAGCTCTAAAAGAAACATCCAAGATTCTGATATATAATGAAGAGCAACATTGTCCGTAGCTGCTAGCAATGCAGGAGATTCTCCCTTTGGAAGGAAACCTGGAATGTCGGAGTTCAGAAGTTAAACACGACTGGCTGTCGTGGTATGGGATGGAGATATTACCTTGGTTTTCCGACACCACTGTTTGAAATGTGGTATCCATACTGGCCATCTAAACATACAGAAAACCAACAATGGGGAAATGGTATCCTACCTTTCTAATAACAAGTACAAATTTGGAAGCCCCTTCTACCCCTTCACATTCTTTAAACTGCTGTACTGTTGCTGAAGTGGACGGGGAGGGAAAAGGATTTTCAATGTAGACGTGCTACACCTCTCACATACAGATTACATCTGTTAAGAACAGATAGATCATTTTTTCCCAAGTTTTACAAAACCTGTCCTTAGGCAGTTGTTTCAAAACCACTTAGTCATTTTGAATTTTAAGTCTCGTGAAAATGTTATTTTCCTCTATGAATATTTGATCCTTACCCACACAAAACAAGAAAATTGGAAGAGTTTTGCAGTCTTTAATTATTTCTCACCCACTTAACAAGGAATTTGGTAAGGATGATGTTACCAGAAACTGAATCAACCAATTAGTGAGACGATTTATCTCATGCCTCTACTGAAGAAGTTACATGGGAGATTTGAGAATATTGAAAGAGCAGTAGAGTATGCAAACTGTCAGGGTGTTTTGTAGACTGCAGCAGCTTTTGAGATCGAGCACAAGGATTAAAAAAAAATCTCATTTAATTATTTCGTCTCCCACCATTGCTGTCACCTTCTATAAACAACTAAGTAAAGAAAGATGAACCAGGAAAAGTAAACTAAAGCTTAATTAAGAATTTTTTTTTCTTTCTTTACTACTCAAGCCCATGCATGTATCTTGTCCCTAGGATACAGCAGACATGCCATTTCCTTACCCTGCTAATTAGAGACACCATATTCCCTGAATAGAGCGTTGGAGGTATATTCTCAACCATTCGTTTTTAAAACAGAACGACGGTCACATTTATAACCTAGAAGTAACAAGTATTCATGTAAACACAGCCTATTTGCACATAGCCACTTTAATCAAATTGACATTTCACGCCTTTTCAAAACTAGAACTATTCCAAAAGAGATCAACGCTGAAAGCCTTGGATATGACACCAAAAAAGTTGTATTAGGTGGAGCTGAGACAGGAACATTTTTTAGGCTACAACTGAAAGTCCACGGAGGCCTGAAAGACATGAGATCTAATTATTATATCTGAATACAACTGAAACAGTGGAGGGACTGATAAGCAGGCAGGACATAGACTACCAAGCAGAATATCTGTAAATTATCAAAGGGCTAGCGAAAATCTACTCAACATATCTGTGGCATGATATGAGGATGTACAGACCAGGAAATACCTAACTTGAGTATTTAAAGATGCACATCACAAACTGAATAAACAGTGCTGCCAATAAGTGGAATTTTCTGCATGTTTATGCATGGATAAATAACCAATTTAAAGTTGCATTACAGAAGATAATAACCAGGAGGAGAATTCATAATACAATGTATAAGGAACTGGCATATAAAGGGGATGCATAGCTTTCCTCCTTTGGATTCAGGCTGTTAAAGCTCAGTGTGTACCGTTTAATCAGCGCATGGTGTTATGTTTATATACCATATGTCTCTCACAAGGAAATCGGCATGACAAATGTACTATGGAGTGTCGTAGCTTTCTGAGGTTGAGTCAGACTTGGAGTAGGCAATAGGTGCCAGTAGGTGAGCAGCTGCATGTTGAAATATCATGAGTGGGTTGAGTTTGGTGTATTTGGAGTACCAGCAGGTCCATAGGGACAAACTTGCCTGAGATTCTGATTAAATCCTCATTATTTTCGGCATTGTAGAAAAGGTACTTTAACATTTCAAGTGGGTGTTAAGTTGCTTCCATCTCATGACCAGTCACTGACCACAGCCATGGGGCCTCTGGTATCACCTTGTGCCCCCACTTCCAAGGCCTCTGCTACCATCACCTGCCTGTACTTTTCTACATTGTGTTTTATTGCAGGGTCATAGATAATTCACTCTACCCTAAGGCCAACTTGTCGTTACTGCCTATTAGTTACAGAAATACACGTAACAATAAGCGTTAGCACACAACTGTACAAAGCTAAGCAAAAGCTAGCTGCTTGTTAGATAATGCCGTTACAACTTGGCAAACTAAACCAAAACTCCAGTCCGGGCACAGCCTGACAAGTCCTGAGGCTGGTGTCCTTAGCTTAGCACAAAGCCTGTGGCGTGCTACATGCAATGGCAACACCATATTTACTGGGCTACAAGGCTACAGGTGCGTGGCCTCCCCTCAACACTGCTAGCTACAGAACAGGGGTCCACATGCTTAGATGTCTGAACAGTGTTTTAATGCTTTTGCCACTTTAAACCACTTTCTCAACAGCAGCCAACCTCTCCGTCTTTAACAGGAAGGACAAACTCAATGTCTCTCAAAGATCACTAATAACCTTGCCGGACACATTAAATAGAAAATGTCTGTAAATATGTTGAATATTAGAGCTGAGTATCACCCTTCACATAACAAACAGAGTAAAGCTATTTAGGGAGGGCATTTCCATCTAAGAAAAGTGGCCAATATCTTACAACATATAATTTGCATAACCAAGAGATGGCAGCACTCCATCAACCATTTGCCTGAAGCATTTATTTGAAAATGATTATGCATCTGTAAGCATGATACCTCAGTGTACGAACAACACTAGAAGACTAAAAACAATGCAGCGAGACCAGTGATTATTATTCTATTGCTTTACAAAGGTCTGTAAAGATGAAATCCATTCACCAGTAACTTGAATTATTTTTTACTCAGTTTATACTAAGAATAGGACATAGCGAATATTTTTTTTTTTAATTTGGTTGTCTCATAGATGTATCTTCTCAAAACATGTTTCGTAAGATAACAAAATGACCTAACTCCCCTTTCACCAAAGAGGCATATATATACATGTGAAACGTACACTTCCATTTAAAGCACTGTCTCAGACTTTTCTTAGCAGGTGAAAAAGTTCCCTGGTAATAATATTAAGGATCAAGGCATCTCTAAAAATTTAATTATGTTTATATATATATATATA
>NW_009594905.1:0-3825 GCF_000690535.1 Cariama cristata
TTATAAATATAAATAAATAAATAAATAAATTTGGAACATTTTGTTTGCCCCATCTTTTCAAATACTTCAGCGGACTGCAGTTGGGACGAGCCGCAGCATCAAAAGGACAGGCAGGACTCTGCACCAAAGCTTCTGGCTCAGAAGCCAGTGTATCACTACCATGCGTCATATGACTGACCGGGCCTAAGGTGTCTCCTAGGATGGATTGTTCCCAATTTTCCTGCTCTTCCCCATCCTGTTGCAGCTTGAGCCTGAAGCATACCTGAGCCTTGTTTGCCCTAGAAAAACTGTACCTGCTTTTGCTGATTGAAAATATTTTCAATCTCAAATTAATTTTAGTGAATGTTAGAACTTCTAAAGGATAAAAAACAGATCCAGGAGCTCCATTTACGTGCACCGAAGCTTGAATCTATTCGGTGGCAGAGAAAGCAGAACTGCCTGCAACACCTTGCCAGGAGAAAAAGCACAGATGAAAGGAGGAATCACGGCACTAAGGATTTTACATTTCCATTGCACTTTGATGTTCAGCTCTCCCTCCCCTCCCTACCGGAAGCAAGCTAACACCACAGTGTGTGACTACACACTTCTAAGTGGCTGAATCTGCCTCCAGGCACTCTCTTCCTAGTCTTCCTTGCTACATTTGAAAGATCATCTGCCTCCCCAGCATCTGTTCATGAGCGATGACGATCAATGCTAAAGGAAGAGAAAGGGCATCCCAGTGGCAATTTTATCAACTAGAAATCATACATGAGGCTTTCAAAATGGGCTAGCAAGAGGAAATTAAGAATATGTTAGACTATAATGGTCAAGCAGATCAAAGAAGTGAGAGAAAGAGGGGAGAGTAACTCAGACGTTTTTCCAGAGGCAGAAAGCCCTGCAGAAAAGGAACTATGAAGGCACAAATATCTCAGCACAGCATCTTGGCACTGCACTGTTACACATTCCCTCGAGATAGGGGCTCATACAGTATCACTATGGAAAGCAGAGAGCATTCCAGCACGGATATTGGCTGAATAACACAGCAGTGTTTCCATCCCCAACTTGTTAAAAAAACACCAAAAGATAAATAATAAGTCCTCAAACAAGATTTTTATTAAATGAAATAGTTTGTATTCTTTGGATTGTTCAGCTTTTAGTTTGCAGTTGGATCATGTTTTCTAGTTTTTCGTCATAATGAAGCATTAAAAAATAATTGAATATGAGGTTTTTGAACCACAAGAATATTCTTAAGTGTGGTACTTTAGTTAGAATATCAAAGATAATGAGGTTGCCAATAAAACCAGGTTTGATAAGACAGAGGTGTGGCACACCTCTGAAATGTGTTACCTGGCTTCAGCCATCTGTCCTGGCTCTTACCAAAGGTTTTTGTCCTTGTAACACAATGGAGTTAGTTGTTGTTGAAAAGAGATATGTAAGCAGAGTTTGAATAATTAATTCTTTCAAAGCAGAAGCCACCCAGAGGCCAGTACCTAACGAACAGAGGAAGAACACAGAGGAGAAAGAGTTTTGAACAGTGTCGCTACAGCCCATGACAAGCTAATGTCATGGTGTGGCAATTTTTTCTCCTCAGCAGAGAAGCCCTTCCTGAGGCTCTTTAGTCAGGGAGAATATTACCTGAGAAGCTTTGTGGAACTCTATGTCCTTCATAAAGCACTTGGGGGCAATTATCAGGAAATGTATTAAACTGTTAAACTGTTACCAGTGTGCTCTACTGATGTGAAAGCAGCCTGCCTGGACGCTGCACAGCTTTCCCAGGTTGACCTAAGGAAAGAACAGCCTGGTTTAAAGAATTGATGAGAAAAATTGGAATTTATCCTTACGTTATATTGAACATTTTTACCTTCAGAACCCTATGACTGTTTGCCACAACCCTGCACTGAAAGCCTATGAACTGGCAATTAAGCCAGAGAATGAGGGTGAATACTCTGAAGGAATGAAGTCTGAATAGTTTATGAACCTTGGGTGACCATTGCCAGCTGTCCTGTTAGGCTGTGTTTTCTCCTGGCCAGACCTAACATGCAAGGGCACGTATTTGAGCCCTACAGATTTTATTAACGGGCACCTATTCTCAGGGCAAACACTGAAACCAAAGATACCCTTCCATCACAATAAGCTTTGATCACCAGTTGATGATGCTCTCCTTGCTACTCTAATAGCACATTGGTTTGTTATCCTGGCTTTGTTACTCTTTTTTTTTTTTTTTTTTTTCCTTCTACCTAACTGCACCACCAGCAGGGGAAAAGTCTTGCTACCTTCTTAGCTTAGCTCCCAGACACAGTTAAGAGATAATAATGCTCCTTTACTACATGCATCACACAAGATTTCAGCCAGACTGTGGTGTGAGGGACACATGAGGCAGTGTTTGTGGACACTTATGGCAGACCTATTCCTAATTATGTAAATTTCTTGTATTAGTGGAGTACATGAACAGGACCGCCTATTGCTTGTCTGATAACAACTGATATTGCCCTATAGTAATGTTAATGCATTGCAGGTCAATATGTCATTAAAAGATTAATCTATTTTTTCATTTAAAAAAAATTATGTGTTATCCTTGTCATATATAAGAATTATATAAAACACCCACACCACTGGAGAGACAGTTTTGTGGGGAGAGGAAGTTACTTTACGTTACTTTATGTGTTTTGGCTCACTGGGAAAATAAGACAAAATTTATGTGCTTACAATTATCATTAGATCTTAATTTTTGGCAGGTTTAATTACTACTTCTCTTCCCATTTATTTTTAAGTGAGTTGTGTGTTTGTGAATGTGCCAGTTTGATAGCCCCAAAGACAGAGAGCATCTGTTTGCCTATAAAGGAAATACCTTTACAACATTCACTTCCACAAACTGCTCCCAAAAGAGCGCTTCAGTCACACACTTGAGGGGCTAACAAGAGGATCAGTAATGTAAAACTCCCCTCGTCTTGCCAAGATTACTAATGAGGCTACAATTTGCCAGTGAGAGGTTGCAACTGTCATGGGGTTTGCAGTCTATTCCTTTGACTGGAAGAGCATTGTAACAACTAGTTCAGGCTTCTGAATCGCTTCCAAATCTGCAAGTGTTCCCATAACTAATGTAATTTTGTTAGCGATGTCCTTAAATGATTGTGACACGATTCCAGTAACTAAGTCCATACTTAGAAAACTAAGTGAAAACATCTGAAAATCGGGCTCATTCTTAACATTCTGATATTTAGGCATACTGGACAACAATTTTAGCTAAGACTCCCTCATATCCATGATATCCCTAGTTTTCTAATAACAGTTCATAAGAATTGTTTCATTTACTATGTTATTCAGAATCCTGGGGTAGATCAGTGTTTGAAGAATGACATGTAAAGGATGATGCTTGTTTGGTAACTCTTAGCATACCCTTACAATCAGTGCTCAAAATTGGACAAAAGAGAAGTGAGTGTCCTGGCTCCTGCAGACTTTGGAAGCCATTCCCGTCACGGAGTAAAGGAGAGAGCTGGCACTGGCTCTTCCCGATTTGGAATGGGAGCGTTGCCTCACTCCAGTTATCCTGAACCTGCATGCCCCCTAACGAGGCCCACCATGTGGATAGGTGCCCCCAGCACTAACCTAGAGAAAAGCTGTAACTAGAAACCAGGTATTTGAAAAAAAGTTTTGTCTGAGATAGAATGAAATGTTTCTTTCTCTCGTTAGTATTTTTCTTCAATCATCTAAAAACTAACACAAAATCTGCCTTTGGATCAGCTTGACATTTCTGCTACCCACTTTCCCCGCCCAGCCCTGTACATGAGTTCACAGGGAGTGCCGAGGAAACCCAGGCTCTGAAGTCCAGCTACATCTGGCTCTCCC
>NW_009594906.1:0-6376 GCF_000690535.1 Cariama cristata
GAGGGCCGCTCCTCCTGCGTGAGCATCCCACCGTCTCTGATTTTCTCTTGGTTTTGGGACGCTAATACCTTACCTCGTTTGAGCATGCTGGCACGTCGTGCTCTGTCTCTGGTTCCAGTGACTCTAATCGCTATCCCTCTTGAAACTTGCATGTTTTCGTTCTTGGGAAAGTAAAGGCTGTTTTTGTCAATGTACTTTTGTCCGAATTTTCTTTGTGTTGTGCTGGTGACTCCTTTTCAAACCTATTTCATTCATACTGCAAGGGCTCTTGTGTATTTGTAGCTTTCTCCTCTGCAAGTCAGAAGGACTTTCTTAGTAAAAAAATTAGTTGTAACTTTGTATCTTTTTTAATTCCGATGTCTCTCAACTTTTTTTTTTTTACGTTCTCCTTACTCCATTAGCTTTGAGAATTGAATTTATGTTATTACTTGTTTTAAAAGACAAATTAAAATAGCACTGTATTGCTTAAAACACTTTTTTCCTTCAATGGCTTACGGAGATGTTGCTTTGAAGTCGGGACCATAAGGCTGGAATTTTCAGTCAGAATTAAAATGTTGAAGCCATTGATTCCTAGACTGCCTTTATTGCTTTCACCTGGATGCCATCTGAGCTGAGACAAATAGCAAGGCTGTGTAAATCAATGATGTCACTGGTAGATGTTTTAAGGAAAGTAAGAATTTGTATTTTTTTTGAGTCAGTAACTTTTTAAAACTGGGTATCAAGTGTCTGTTGAAAGAAGTGGTGTGTTCATGTGTCCTCTTACTCTGTGTTCTGCACCTTCCTAACTTCCAAAATTCTAAGTGTGTCTTGAGTTTTCAGAAGATGTATATTTGGATGCGTATGCAAAATGCATTGATACAGATGAAGGGTCATCTTCAAATTCCAAAGCTCAGCTGAGTCTCAGCTGGACTGCTACCAGGCTTTGAGCTTCAATGTTTTCTACTGTCAGTGTTTGTCATATTTGGTATATGAATGGCCCTAATGCTTTTCCAGAGGTCAATTTTTTTCCTGTTGGGGGAATCCTTCACCCTCCCAAATACAGCAATGTTTATATATTTAGATATCAATATCGTGTATTTCAAGTGTGACAGTGAAAAATGGATTTTCCAGTTCATTAAAACATTTCTTTAACTTGGGGGAGGTGGGGGAATTCAAGATCATGAGAAAACAATTTTTAAATGATTCACTAGAAAGCTTAAAGCATGTTTCTGAACAAAAGGATTTGATTTTTTCTTTCTGTTTTGTAAACATAATGATTTGGAAAAGTCAATTGCAAGAGAATAATCAAAATAGTGTCGAGTGAATTTCGTTGCCCTCTGTGAAGGTTCTGCTTGCCCACTTAATGTAAGGAAAGCAGAAAGTAAATGTTTCAAATGGTCTCAATTTTTTGTATATTATTTTAAACTTAAATTTTGTATTTAAATACAAAATTATTTTAAACAGTAACTTGTATTTATTTACCAATTATTATCTGTACTTTTCAACACATGCACGTATCTTGTGTGCTGGCAATTAAGGCTCATCAGACCTGGATTATATATAGCTAAATCTATAAATTACATCAATGATTAATTCTCACTTGAGAGATTAGTAATGGCTTCTGTTTAATTGCACAAATTATTTTGTCAAACTAAAGTAGTGTTTTTGCTAGCTCTACCTCCTTTGTGTTAGGCTTTGTCTCTGTGTAACTGAAAAATTGTGGTAAATATTTGAGCTTGGAGTAGGTAGGACAGAGAAACACAAGACAGGTGAGGAAATAGGATGACTTTCTACATGTGTTTCTCATTTGCCTCAAATTTTTCTTTAGGCCTCTGACAAATTGCTGTGTATATCTACTATGGTGTGTTCATTTTGGGACAGTACAGTATTTACTTAAAGAGCACAGACTGGTTTCTTAAACTTCAGCGCTGTTAAATAGAAGATGTTCTGATTTTTTTCTTGCATCAAGAAGCAAAAACAATTGGAGACAAGTTATTTTGCTTTCCTGTCTCAGGAAAAAATAGGGGCTTTATTCTTATTTTTTTTTTTATTGCAACCATGAATATACAAAATGATACTAATGAGAATGTTACATTTATGCCTACCTGCAGTGTTAGTCTAAATCATAATTCAGCCTTCAGCCTTACCAGTGCTTGTCAGTCCTTCTCCCCTGTTCGGCAGATGAGAATAAATGGTGACTAACAGTACTGTGTCACAATCTGGACTGTTTGGGCTTGTTGCAGCAAAATTGGTCACTGTAGTGTCAAGTTTTCATTGGCTCTGTTCTATTTTATAGTACTTAATTTCTGAGCAAAAATGGTTGTTTCTGTTCTGAAGACTTCAGGAAATTGAATGTCTGATTAAAGTTACTACCATGTATGATTTCTTTTTTATGGAAGATATGCGCTATCAAGAAATATAGTATATTTCTGTATGTGGGTTTTCCTGATTTGTAGGAGAGTTATAAAGAAACTCTTGCACATCTAGGAATTTTTAGTTGACTCAGCCAAAGTCTTAATATTTGTGTTGTGGAGTAGACTGAAACTGAGATTTGTCTTTATTGCCTTTCTAAAAACCTTATGTTTTTTCACCGACATGCAAACCTAGTCAAAATGCCAGGATAATTTTATATATAAATCTTTCCAAGATTAGCTTGTCTGTTATCTTGCCAGCTAAGACTTCCATGAGTGCAATTTGTAAGAACAGCTTTTAGGAATTCAAATGCATGTCTGCTAGAGCAGGGTTAAACTGACTTCTGCTTGTCACCATAATCAATTAGTCAAATGGACTATGTAAAATGTTCTAGGTTAGTTGTGTACAATCCTAGAAATGGGAAGTTCTACAGTAAATCCTTCACTGTGTATTATTGCCATTCAGCCTGTAGATTAGGATATGTACTTCTGATGATATTTTCATTAGTATGAAGTTCATGAGGCCTGAACAAATTAAGGTTATTTTTAAAGTTTTTCATCCCCTGAAGGCTTGTAGTATTTGCAGTCAGCAGCCACACCATATTTGTGACTCTGTTTAATTATGTGCAATTAATTGGGTCACAGCTCTGTATATGAGAAATAATGTTCATAAAGAAAATCTAACCAAGATATAAATTGAGTTGCAGCATTTTTATTGTGTTTAATTTCTGTTTCTGGCAGAATGGGGAGCACTTGTTAAGAGTTGGTGGATTTTTCATTGATATTCTACTTAATTTCAAAAGGTGATGTACATTTATATCAGCATTAACTTGCCAAAGCATACATATGCATGCTTTAATTGAAAGCAAATGCCCGTATTAAAATAATAAAGTTATTAAAATAATAACTTTATGTACTAAAAATATGCTCCTTCTTCACTTATAGAAAAAATGTCAGGCCAAGGATGTGCATAGTGAAGGAAGTATGAAAACAACTCCACAAAACATAACAACCGATTGAACAAAAACCCTTTCCAGAAAAAGAAGATATAACCACAGTCATCTGGCTACTGTGGTTATGCAGTTGTCAGTATTTTTATATGAAAATTCCAGATGTTCATGTTTTGGAATTCAAACTTGATAAATATACATCAACTGATTTTGAACATGTACATACACAGCTGACAAGTTAAATCTGTGTCCTCTTCAGATTCTACCATCCAGAAAAAAAGCAAAGAAATAAGCAAGATGCAGTAGTTCATATAAACAAGTTTCAAACCTAGTGTTGAGAAGTTATTTCAGTGTGAGCCATTTTGTGTAGAGTTAGGAAGTCAAAAGTATCTTTGGATAAAAAAAGGCAAACACTTTGGCAAAATGGAGTCTACTCTACTTGCTCCTGGGGTTTGGAACATTATGGTAAAGTACAGTTGAAAAGCTTCCTGTTTTAATGTTTAACATTATATTGTAGCACTTGATACTTTAATGTAGTGCTTTTCCCCTTTATTAACAAGAATTGAGTCCATGAAGTTAATGTTACACTAACACAGGAAGAAAACAAAACCTTTTTATTGTTATGTTAAAAGTTTCATTTAGAGACTGCAGTAAATAAGGAGTTAGAGCTTGGCCTGAAAGCTCATGTGCTGCCCATCAAGGTTTATCAGCTTAATCTAACATCTGAACACATCTCATTAGCTGTTAGCTAAAACTGTTGTTAATCTTAGTTTATGCAAGAAAACATTGATTCTTCCTACAGAATTGGAATAAGCTGAGAAGGCAGACAGTTTTTTCTGTTCCTATTATCAGTACGTCTGTGGTTTTACTTAGGAGTTATTAATGATTATGATTATTTTATTATCTAAGTTTAGCATCTTTCAAATGAGATTTTGAAATTTTCTTTTTCTTGCTTTTTTACTATGGAAACATAATTTCAAAAATATGTAACAATGCTACAAATGTCAAAGATGATTATCACTTCTGTGCAAAGTATATACAGTCCAGTGTTGCCACTGAAAATTCATGATCTTTAGCTATAAAATGTTGAGAAATAAGATAATGAAAGTTACCTACTGGTCTCCTTGAAACAGATTGTTAATATTTTTATGAGTCGGAGTTTAATTTTTAAGATGAGAAATTTCAGTAACCTACTGAAATGCAGTGTAGCATGCTCTTAGTTTAGACGACAAATTGCTACTGTGAATGAAGTAAGTAGCTATGGTTTCAAATTTGGAGTAGTGCATGCAACTGGAGTATAGTGAACCATGTTAGTGAGGGTTAAGCGGAGCTCTCAAGAGAACAGTTTTTCTTAAGAGTAGGAAAAGAAACTTGAAAGGGTTTCTGGAAGATGTTTATCTTCTGTTGCTAAGACTAGTGCCTAGTAATGGTGCTGGGACCCAGCTATGTTAAATACTGACTATAAAGACTGAATATGTATTTAGCTACAGCTTACAGTCCAAAGTGGATCACTATATTTGATTGTGGCTTTAGATGGAGTATTCAGAGCAGTGTCCTGTCAGTTGTCACTTAGTGATTTTTGTGTATACATTGCTATTTGTTTTTTTTCCAATTGGGCGTTTATACAAGAAATTGATAGGTTTTGCAATTTTTACTTCTTGTGATGGGTGGTTGTTATAAAAACTGGCGTAAACCTCTGACAGCTCCTCTCAAGTGTATGGGGGTGGGAGGCAGACCTTGATATCTTATTTTTGCTGCAAGAACCACCAAGATATTCAGGCTCTGGGGTGGGCTGTTTGGACAGCTGGTCCCTCTGTTTCATAACTGTCTCAAAACAGTGAAACGGATTTAGAGTCTAAAAGAGACCTTTGGGAGTCTGTGACAATGAACACTTGTAGTGATACAGGCAAAGCCTTATGAGGACAAATGTTCATCACTTACTAGAAGGATCTGATGTGTAGCAGGGATCTTTTTTTGGTATGTACTCAGTTAATATCTTGCAGAGTTTGACTAGAAGTTATAGCCATAGCCTTAAGCCAAATAATAAAAATAAAGGTTGCTATGCTATGAAATATGAGTTCTTTTGGGGAATAATTTCAGATATGTGTCCATATATGCAGGCTTTCAAATGTGTTTAGTGTAGAAATTAATTTTGTATTTCTTGGTTAAGATTGCCATTTTCTTTACCTAAGCTTGGAATCTTTGTGTGTGCGTGGTATCTATTACATGCAGTGTGCTGTAAAACTGGTATGTATGAGTATATTTGTATATATTTACACATTTTGTTTACTTCCCATATGTTGTGTAGCAGTGCAATTAAACTTTATCTGTTCAGTTGCCCAAAAATGATGTACTGAGAGCTCTAAGTTGCTATACCATAATAAATGCATCATGTAAAACATGATTTCATTGCATGTGCACACAGGAGCTTTGTTAAAGATGGACTGGGAACCTGCACCGTTTTTTGTGATCTTAAAATCTCATGCTTAATATACTCTGAACAAGACAAAGGGTTACTAAGAATAAAAATGCATAAAGTATAGCTGTTTAAGAAACTGAACAGAACTTTAGAACAGTGAGACAGAAAGCATAGCAGTACTTCTACCTAGTGCTGCCTTAAAGGCATAGATGTCTTATCTTTACAGCACTCTGTCACACCTCTACTTAAACCAAGTACCTTTTGGATTGTGCTCATCCAGCTTTCCAGCAGCTTCTTTGAGTGAAGGTCTTAAAGTAATTTAAAAGATCACTTTTCTCTCTAAAGGAAAAATGAATGTTTGGAAAAATAAAATAAAAATATCCTTGCATTAATCTATGCATTACCACTATTTGTCATCTTCCTATAACAATATTCTCCTAAAGTTAAAAAAATAACACTTGAATAGTATTTGGTTTACACTGTACTGTTCCAAATATTTTGCAACAGTGGGCTGGTGAGTTTCTGCTGTGTGTTTGTTTGTTTTAAACAGTTGGGTAACAAATAAATGGAACACAGAAGAGGCCCTGTCACGTTTAAGGCTGGGCCGGCACTTAAAA
>NW_009594907.1:0-2948 GCF_000690535.1 Cariama cristata
GGGGGGAGGGAGGGGATTAACAGAGAGCGACTGCCGTCTGTTTTAAGAGCTGGCTCAGCCTTTAACGGTGACACTGATCTTGCACAAAAATTGAAATCACAGAGATGTGGGAAGAAATGGTTATGTTGGTCTGTTCTTTTTGTCCAACAGCTCAGACTGTGTCCAGAGTACGCTACAAGATGTTAAAGGACTTTTCCAGAGGTATGAGACAATATAAGGCAATTTTTGCCCTGGATTCATCTGAAGAGTTCATTTAAGTTTTGGGATTCTCAACCTGCAGAAAAGTTGTCTCAGTACCGTAGTAAAGGGCATTTAGAATTACTCTTTCTTCATGACAGAACTGTTTCACTTCATATACTATAAACACTGAAATAGTAATTTATCCAGAGAACAAGCACATAGGAATTATTCTTTAGCTTGAACATTCAAACCCTCACCTAAAAGAGAAAAAAAAAAGTGCTGACTCCCTCTGCAAATTGTATTTGCTGAGTCATAAAAAAGTGAAAAACTATCAACAGAAATCATAGAAGTGTCTTGATTTTCCAGTATTCACTTTTTTCTTCCCTCATCGAAAGTCCATATGCTCAGTACCAATACATCGTTTTGATGAGAAATGTAATATTAAAACAGGATGAAGGCTTGATCCAAAGTTGTCTGTGGGTAAGACTATATTCCAAATAAGTAAGAACAACATCATAATTAGGGGAAAATTAGTATGTTATTTCTTTTCTTTTTTCCCCATAATTAACTCTAAATAACCATTGTGGGTGATATGCAAAATTCCATGTGGAGAGTTAATTATTTTTGACTTTTCAGAAAAGAAAGAAAATACTAAATTTATTTGGCATTCAGATATTCTTTTTCTAACTGCTTTCAGCTATTTAACTGAAAGACCAGTTACTCTTTCAGTCTTACCTACCATTAGGAGAGACTGGTTAAAACCAGTAGTCCTTACCTGTACTGAGTGGTGATCGTACTTAACAGTATGATTTTTAGTATGCCTAATAATATGATGATGTTTCGTGATTTGGACTAGTTTATCATACACAGTCATAGAATCATAGAATCATAGAATCATTTGGGTTGGAAGGGACCTTTAGAGGTCATCTAGTCCAACTCCTCTGCGGTGAGTAGGGACATCTCCAACTAGATAAAGTTGCTCAGAGCCCCATCCAACCTGACCTTGAATGCCTCCAGGGATGGGGCTTCTACCACCTCTCTGGGCAACCTGTTCCAGTCCTTCAATTGCAGTAAGTTAGTCCAGTAAAAATAGGTAATTTACTTTAAAAGTGGTGTAGTTTTGGATTAAAAAATACAGATTCAGTATCCATAACTCATTCTCCTCCTTTAAATTACTAATTCAAATTCAGATATGCTTGTCTTTTTATTGTACTTACTATCAGATTTATGGTATAACTGAGTCCTTTTACAGGGTCAGTGTCTAACCTTTCCAATCTAACCCAAAGACTGAGCATACCCAGATGTAGTCATATTTGATGTCCATCTCCAATACGCCTGTTTTAAATATATAAAATCTGAATATTTCAAAATGGTAAGGCAGTTTTTGTGAATGAAATCAATTATTATAGTAGCCCTAATGTACATATGCATTTGTAAACATATGTTCTTTAGGTATGAAGTATGTTTAAGACAAAACAAACGCACAGAAAAAAATTAATACAAGACATGCATTGAATTACTTTTATCTCTGTGTTATTCCTTCCTTTTTCTGATTCTTAATTGTCATATCTATAGTTATAGATGGCACACTGAATGATTTATTAATTTTTATATTGTACTGGGAGCAGGTGATTTAGGAGTCCTTGTTTTAAAATCTCACATGTTCCTTCTGAATTTTTAGGCCAAAATGGCAAGCTCTCAATATATGTTAGTTAAATACATTTCTCAGCTGCATTTGGAACTTGAAATGGAACTCCGTTATGCAAAGCCAACTTATAAGCATTTCTTTTTTGTGTCCTTACATAGGCTTTCCATAACAAATTCTGCAATTTCTGTTACTTCTGGTGACCAATGGCAGTTGCAAAAGACAATGGCATAAAGGCAGAGAAGTACTGAATACAGAAAATTGCATATGAACATATGGTCATTCAAGTGTAACATTCCATCTAAAATCTTAGTATCCTTGTCATTGCATTGCTCAGTATAGCTTCCAGGATGGAGATAGGAATGGGTGTATCAGATAAACTATTGAGCTGACTGTGAACTTTTGCTTATAAATTTTTGGCTTTTAAAGATCAAGCCTTGTGCATGGCTACCTTGTCTCTCTGGGCTTGTTATAGCTGAAGTGAATGAAAGGATTTTGCTCCTTTCATCGTTTGACTTATCCCTGCGTCCACTGAATGCAATGGTGGTCGTTTAATTTATTTTTTTAGTTAATTGTGATCTATCCTACCGCATCACTCTCAGTAACTTTCTTCTTGTGCATTTCCTTGCAATCTTCTACATAAAAGTTCACTTGATCTGTCCTCTTCTCTCTGCATATAAACCAAATTTATCTGCCTGATCTCTTTGTTTAAGAAGGCCTATGTGTACCCAAAAATTAGGGTTCTAAACAGGCAATTGGATTTTTCTGGCATGCAATCTTCTAGTCTACATCTACAAATGCTCACACATTATTATAGTAACAAATATTCTAGATTCATTTAAAAGTAATCTATTAAAAACATTTTCTTAGTTATAGACATAATGATATATTTATGTGTATTATTTGAAGAAGTGGAAACTACTTACTGCTCATAACAGTTACATTTGTTACGGGAGTTCTGATTCTAAATATAGGATATACTGCAAATAAAAAGTACAGGAAATAGCACAAGGTAGGAAACACCAAGTTTTTAACACCTACTGTTATAGCTGAAGAAAAACTGATTACAGGTCAGAATGAAATCTATGCTTCTGATCATCCAGCTATTCAATACAGACAACTC
>NW_009594907.1:2958-5721 GCF_000690535.1 Cariama cristata
GATTTTGTATTCCGAAAGACTGAAAGCTGATCCCTTTGAATTTGCCTTTATTTCTTTACATTTATCTTGATGAGGTGATCCCACTGGCTTTAAGTGCCTTTACAGCATTCAATAGATTCAAATTGTAAGCAGTAAGGCATAAGAAATAAACAATCAATCAGATGCCTCATATAGAAATTCTCCACATTCATACCATACATCACATACCTCAGCCAAAAGATTACTTCTTCTTATCATTTTTAATACTCTCCATTAACTGCATCTTTCATAAAAGTAATTAGGATTCCATAGAGACTAACAAAGCCGATCTATGTCTTTCCACTTTAAGGACTAGGTAGTAACACTAAAGGTTCCTCAAAGCAACAAGAAGAAGAGAAAAAAATAACATTCTCTCTTCTGATTTAGGATATTGTTCAGTAAAATACTGTCACTATTTGTAGCTACAGAGACATACAAGAAAAGATATTCACTTAAAAGCCATTAGGTAAAAAGTACCTAAAAGATATTGAGGAACCGTTATCAACCAGAAATCAGTAAAGAGCAGTGATGTGTAGGGCCTTCCTCAGAACAGACTTGAGTTGCCTGCTATAATGTCTGCTCATCTTAGCTTCCACAGAATAACAAGGTTTCCAGTGGGCTTCATTGCAGCTGGTAGTGTGTTCAAAGTACAGTGGCAGCATTTTTCAGTTCTTTCTGCAGTGAGTATTAGCATCAGCGTGATGAAAAGAGGTTACCTTGTCTCTTTCTTTGATGTTTGTATTTAAATAATTTTCTAGAAGGTTGGAGTTGTGTATGTGAACCACCTCAAGGTACTGCATCTTAGTTTCTCCTTCCCTGAGTAAGTCAGTCCAATGCCCAAGTGTGGAATGAGGCATCCCGTGGAGCTTCTGGAAGGGATTCCCATGATGAGACTTGGCAGAAGTCATGTGCCAAGATACTCAGTCTGCACAAGATAGTGACACATCTGAAATGATTGCGAAAAGGATATTAGATGTTTAAGTCGCCTAATAGTAACTGCAGTGATTGTGTCACTGCTGATAGTTATCTCTATTGACAGCTTTATCTTAATCATAAACTTAAGACAGGTGAAGTTAAGTGATATTAATAATTAAGCTTCATTTCTTTTTATTAAACGTATGCAAAAGTTTATCTTTACAGAATGTCATGAGTATAAATTAATTAGTGCCTGTGAGAAGATACTGTTTTAAGTACCATTAATAGCTCAAAAATGTGTTTAATAGCATTCTCATTATTCTGAAGTTTATCATACTGTTTCAGTATTGTCTACCCTGAATCTCTCATGCTTAAATTAGAATGTGTATTTTATAAACAATTTTATATTTTCCTTGAAAATACTTTGTTATAAATCATTGTCATCAAACACTCTGTCATTGCATTCTCATCTCATGGTAGTCTGCAGGATTAAAAAGGTGTAACTGATGCAAAATTTGACATAAAAAGCCAAATTCAGGTGGGTTTTTTTCATGAATGAAAAATTTCACTGAAATCAGTGAGAATTACATTGAGATTATACAAATAATGGAGGGTACATTTTGTTCCACTATTAAACTACACACTAGCCTCACAACACGCAGACAAGAAAAAAATTTGGAATAGTTTTTCTCCAAATCACATTTCATTCTCTGATCTTCCTGGACTCTGGTAATGCAAGGAAATAAATTTCTTCCCTGACAGCCATCCTGTACAAAAGGACACATGCAATGAAGTGAGTTCAGGTTTACTGAGATTATTTTCCTCCTTCTTCTCGTTGCCTGCTCATTTGGTCCAAAAAACATGCATTGCAGTTCAAGCTTTCCCCACCCTCTCACACTATGTTCAGTTATTTGAACATCCTATAAAGATTGAAGGTATCTTACATCAGGTAGCTACTTAATCTATGTCATGCAATCTTGCAGCAGAAATATTAATTACCAGTAGTTATTTCAGCTAATGGAAAAAAAAAGTATATTAATTATCAAAATAGGAGATAATAATAATGATAAAACTCTGCGTCTGTTGATAAACCAGTCTTTGAATGTCTAAAAGGCACAATGTACCTGCTACTTGAGTTGTAGCAGAACCATACATAGTAGGGTAATGATAGCAGTGTAAGCTACTGTCAATTTACTGCATCAACATCCATCACATAAAGTTATTAAATATACATCTATCATTTGGTGTATTAGAAATAAAGTCATTGTAATAGAATTTTGTCATAAGATCAATAATTTCAAAAATAAATGTCTTGGCTTCACCTCAGTGTTTATAGTGTTTGGTAGCAGGACACCATTATCTTTTGACAATGTTCTATAGTGGTGGGAATATCTCTTAATTTAAGATCAAGTACAGTATATGTCCTTTAGTTCTCATATTATTTATAGATTTTTACATTAAAGTTACTGTGAGAAGGTACAATGAAACATCATTTGTTTTAGTCCTTCTTTATTTTATTGCAAACCTGACTGGTCACACGTTTGCATTAAATTGTTTCATGCTCCTGGCTTATCTCTGCTGCACTGAAAATGTAATACACAATGAATGCAATAGTATGTGTTTATTAAATGTATACCAAGCCTGCTGCCCGTCTTCAGCTGATATGTAGAATGGGTGTAGGAGTTAGGGACATGGGAAGTTCTTTGGATTTAGCCTCCTTTGGCTACTGAACTTTTCTTATTGATTTACACTGACATAAGTGAGAGAGCACAACATATCTGTGAACATTTCACATGGCCATAGGTTTTAGATAAAACCTATGTATTACAG
>NW_009594908.1:0-13766 GCF_000690535.1 Cariama cristata
TGGAATAATGTTGGCTAGCTTCCAGTCAGTGGGCATGTCCCCAGACTCCCAAGGCCTTTGGTAGGTGTTTGAGAGGAGTCTTGCTGTAACATCTGCTGGTATGTTACAGGTGACATTGCTACTGCCCTGTATATGATGGGCACACGGTATTTGTCAGAATATTTAGTGAGCCTCTTAAATGTGGAACGCCCATGTTGAAGTTCATCACAAGCTAATTTCTTGTAGTATTTTTCTTTTTTCTTTTTTCTTGTTTTTTTTTTTTTTTTAAAAAAATCAGAGTGTAACATGTTAAATTTGCAGCTAAAAGTACAGCTGTTCCACTTCATCAGTTTATAATGATTCATAGAAATGTGAGGTGTATTATAGATTAAGACTGGAAGAAATTTTCTTATATTTTTACTTCATGTGTGTCACAAGGTAAATTGACTTGTTAAAGTCTTGTGTGAAGTAATAAATTAAAAATAAACCCAATAGATGTCCTTATTTATTTGGGACAGAGTGGTAAGCTGCACTTCGTTGCTTGTTTGAGTTTGTCTGCCTTTAGTGGTCCTTGCCAACTAATTTAAGGGGATGTGCTAATCAGAGGTCCTGTCTGCGTAGTTACTTATAAAGTCTTCCCTCCTTTTCATCAAATTCTTAAATATCTTGGAAAAAGGTGTATGTTCCAAAGTCAGCCTTATTCTAATAGTTCTTTTTGACAACCTTTTTTCATAAAACCTTTATGATAAGAGAATCATAACAAGATGATTACCTCACTAATACTGTACATATAAACAAATAATGCCGTTTTCTTATTCTTATGTGATAGTCCTCTCTTTATGTCACATGCTACTGTGAAAGTAGCACAAATATAGTATTAAGAAAGGTACGGGCCTACTGAAACAAAAAAGGTGTGCAGTCCAATTTCCACTATATTGCTGAAATTTGTTGAATTGAAGGAAGGCTTTCTTGAAAGATCCAGTCGTCTTTCTCTGCAGAGCAGCTTAAGCAGTGATGGAGCTCAAGAATTCATCAGGAGATTTGCTTCATATTCTCTTCCTCTCCCCTTGGAGTTTGAGCTTTTGAGTCTGGTGGGAGGAGTGGGGAAGAAAAGTGTATGAGTGGTTTCTAATACCTTCTTTTAAGAAGGATTACTGGTAAAGCAGAGAGCTGTCTGTCTCCAGGTACTGCCCTGTTACCCCCAGTGATCTTTTAATTATTACAAAACTCTGTTTTGACTGTCCAGCTTAAGGTGTTTTGTAACTGATTAAGAATTTCTTGCCATACCTCTGACATATTTGATTATATTTGTGTAGTATGTAAGTTCTGTAGATGAAAGATTAGAATGTGACTGTGTTTTAACATTTAATAGCTCTAGTTAGGATGTGGAATGAGACTTGTAACCTGCATTCCTGTTCTTAGCATTCTTGCCATGTCATTTCATAGAGGTTTTATCATTTGTCCTTTGTGATAGAAATAAAGAGGATCATATCTCAGAATAGTGATTTAGAATTGTACTCTGGTTTATATTGTCACACTTGTAAATAAGGTAATGAAAAATCTAGTGACGTAGGTATTTCTGGATAATCTCAGGCCATCCAAAATATTTGCATTTGTTTCAGGAAGTTTAATAAAAGCAACACAAAACTTCTGATTTAGAGTGGATTTCACAAACACAAACTTCCCTGGCTGAAGAGGTTAATTCTGTGAATGTCAGTTAACCATACAGACCATCTGTTGAAGTGCCAAGTAAGAGTGTCTGAATTCTTTAGGAAAAACCCTGATGTGAAAGAGGCTTGTGTTGAGTCACCAGCTGTATTTTGGGATGAACAATTTTCACATCTTTACTTTTGTATGGGGAAACGCAGCATTTGGAGCCAGTGATGTGTGTTTGGGGATAAATAATTTTTCATAGGTTAGTAATTACTGTGAATTTGATTCCTGTTTCTTTTGTAGTGTTTGATAGCTACGTAGATGTGATTCTCAGTGTTAGCATTACAATACTTACCCTGATTTTTCTGACTAAAGCTACTGTCTCCTGATCCATAGGGATTGTAGGAATATTTTTTTCTATTTAGTGTCTGAAAAGAGCTGAAATGCCTTCTAAATTTTTTTTTGTATCAGATCTTTGTGGAATTCGATGGCTGTAACTGGAAGCAACATGCCTGGGTGAAAGTCCATGCTGAAGAAGTTATAGTGTTGTTGCTGGAAGGATCATTGGTTTGGGCACCTCGAAATGATCCAGTTATGCTTCAGGGAACTCGAGTCTCACTGGCACAGTGGCCTGCACTGGTGAGTATTTGGCCAAAAGCTCTCATGTCCTCAGAGGTTTGCATCAACTCTACTGTGAAACCCAAGGCTTGGATATCATACAGGGCGCCATTTTGCAGGTACCAAAATTACTTGGGGATGGATTTTTAAAAAAATGATAAATAGGAGAGCACTTAACTGGGAATTATAGTGCCTTTTGGAAAGGCATCTGAGAAGCAGTATGCTTCCAGTTCCTGACCCAGAAATTGAAAGATGTTACCTCAAAGAAACGAGATACTGTTTACCAGGGTGTCTCAGAAGAAATGTGGTACGTATCTGAAAAGATTATTTTTCCATGTTTTAGAACTTTCAGTGTGTTAGGCTTTTCTGAATTGTGAGAATAAGCCGTTCGTTCTTACTATGGACTCTCTAGAGCTCTGTATGGTAAAGGTTGCTGCATCATTTTAATAGGTATTCCTGAAGGCACTTTGGAGAAGAGAATAGACTATGGTGGGCTTTGCCTGACCTATAAACCATAAGTTGGCTACTCCTAATCTAAACTAAAAATTTGATTTCAGTGTTGTTGTCAACATTAACTAAAATGACATGCAAAATTTTCTCTGCTTTCTTGAAGTGGTTATCCTTATTGCTGTTAACATGGCAGTTACATGTCATGACACTTGAGACCAAAGCCAATATGTTTTAGCTAGCATATCTCAGTACACCTGTTTGGCAAACATCCTCATGAGTATATATAGTGAAGAGCATTCCTTACATCCTTCCTTCTTCTCTTAGTGGCTTCTGAAGAGGAAAGATCATTATATGTGAGAATCCTATGCTCATTTTCATGTTGTCTAATTTTTATTTTTTTGCCCTTCTTTTGCTTCTTTTCTCCTCCTGCAGTCCTTTGGCTGCTTGGGATCCTACTCTCTGCTTCTTAATGCTACATTTTGTGCATGAGCACATTGAAATGTTTTTTCCAGTCAACAACCTTGTGTCTTGGTAGAATTTGAATTTTTTTTTTTTTTTTTAAATGGACCCTTGGGCTCAAAGCAACAGGTTCAGCGCTGCATCTTTCTCTGAGGGTTTCTTTTTTGCATTTGTTTTAAGGCAGAATAAAACCAGGCCTTTACAGCAGAGATTGTGCGTATAGTGGTTTTTTCCATAGGTGGAGTTTCTTTTCAGTGTTTTTCCAACTTGTCTTCAAGAGTGAACTCCAGTGTAATTTCATCTGGGAAACTATGTTTAAACAGGATCAATTTCTTTGAGATGATTCCCAAGTATCTTTATCAGAGTGATTTGAGGGTGTTACCAGAGTCTGCGCACTGATTGTGTAGTGAGTTGTGTCAGAACCTCTTAGAAGGCTGTTAGAAGCAAATATGGGTCCACTAAGATCCCAGAATATTTCCACTGTAACTCAAACTATATCTGCAGACTTGCTGAAAAAGTGTTTCCATCCCCTATACTCTGGACAGCCACGTGAGCACTCAAGCTTTCGCGAAATAGTAGAAGCCTATGCAAATAACTGCATGGGAATGCAGACTGGAGTTAGCCAAAGCACCAGAGTGCATATGTGCAATGTAGACAATTCCGGGAAGCCAACTACATAGCATTACAAAGTGGGTGGTATTTTTTTGGAGTGGGGTGGTGGTGGTTTTGGGTTTGGTTTTTTTTTTTTGAGATATACATTCATAAGTGATGTATTCATCCTTCTTTGTCTCTTTCTTGTAGTCCTGTTCACTTCTAGGAAATAGTTTTACATAAACTGCAAAAATTAGTGTTATATTCATACTGTTGTGTACAGGAGAATGGAGTGTGAACAAACTTGATGAGAGCTCTTAAGGGAAAAATGTCATGAATACTTGTGTGTTAAAATCACATGAGTGTGAGACAGATAATGTGTTTCAAAGACTTCAGTGGTTGGCAACTTCCTCTTCCATCAGCAAGTTGACATTATAGGGTTATCATTCTGATTCTGTGAGGTATTTTTAGTGATTTATCCTGCAGCTTGAATATCAATAGCACACCTGTTACGAAATTCAGTTTTGCACAAAACACTAGCAAAAAAAAGCTCTCCTTTAATATTATGTGTGTAAATGAGTTATACCTGACTTCCATATAGGAATAAAAATGCTCCTTTCAGAAGGCTATTCCTGAAATATATAGGATAGTTTGAACCATTAATCAAAGCTTTTTTTTTGACGTGAGCATCAGAAGGTGCTTTCCTGTGAAAAAACAAATACCACAAAAGATGTTTTCAGTTCTGCTTTAAGTTCCAATGAAGAAGTGGAGCCAATTTTCCGTAATTCCTTCTTGTAATATGCCACACTTGCAAGAATTATTGGCTTAGACATAATGAGTAATAATTTGCATTAAAACTCAGGGTGGTGCCAGTTGAGAAATTAATCTTTTTATTCTTTGTGATAATTAAATAGCATGTGAAAGCAACTATTGTTTGTGTGTATGTGTTCTCAGTCATTTTTATAACCTTTGTTTTTTGTTGTTCATCAGACCTTCACTCCTCTAGTAGATAAGCTGGGATTAGGCTCTGTGGTCCCAGTGGAGTTTCTTCTGGACAGACATTTACGTTTCCTGTCTGATGCCAGTGGATTACGTTTGTTTCAGGTATTTGAACTGTGTTCAGTTAAAGTGCAAATTTAACTTTGTGCTGTGCTTGTTAGATTTTTATTTTTTTTTAAACTGTTCCACTTATATTCTTGTCTTCCTCCTTTCACTGCCCCGTCATGTATTTGCATTTGTTTCCCTGCTTTTCCAGCTGCTTATGCTAACCTCCATCTGCATTTGAAAAGTCCTAGTTCCTCTCTATATTGGTCAGTGTGAGAGCTAGCTGTCAAGCATCCCGTAGCTGATAATTGCAATGGCAGTTTTGCAACAGCTTTTGCATAGCTAGTCCTTTTTTTTTCTCCTGGAATGTTCAGCAGTATTTTTCGTAATTTTACTTTTTTTTTTTTGGTTTGTCAGTCTCTGGGAGTGGTCCAAGAAGAGCTATCTCTTAAAAACTAATGACTTTATTACCTTAAAAGACTATACTTTTGTGTTAAAACTGTTTGTTGTTAGCAGATGGGAACAGAGAATCAAAATCAGATTCTGCAGGAACAGCCTTCACTAAGAGAATCTGTCAATGCATTGATCAGTGACCAGAAGCTTCAGGAGATATTTAGTAGAGGTGAGACTATGTTTTTCTATCTCGGAGCTACTTTTTTGTGGAACAGTTAGGCTATGGTGGGATTTGTGAAGGAGGACAGTAATAGTATCTATTACTGTTTGGTTTGGAAGGTCAATTTTCTGTATTGTTTTGCAAGTTTGTTACAAAGAAGTGTTGTTTTGTCACGGATACAGTAAGCAGTTTCTGAGATCCAACCAGAAATACCTACTGGGAGTGATCACTGAAGATGTGGTTAAAGTAGGACAACATATTATTGATAATGTCCATGTATTTACAACTTCCCTTATTTTAAGTTTTAGTTTTGAATTTTTAAAGTTTTAGTCCTGTTCTATGGTTCTGTTCTATAATTCTGGAAATTTAGAAGTGAAGTGACTCTGTAGTTGTTGATCTTTAAAAAAATTATTTTGTTATGTCAAATTCAAATTTTGGCATTTTGATAATTAATATATGAATTGTTTAAGTTGAAAGTCTGGCCATGGCTGCTCAGCATAGAGTTAATACCTTAACTGTTGTCTGGATTGTGTATTGGGGTTAAGCCTGATTGCAGCTTTTGTTGTCAGATTGGGGTCTTCTAGCTCAAGTGCTAAAACGATTTTCTATCCAGAGTTTGGGTTCATGGGCCAGGTGACCACCCTAGAGGTAGGCCACTATTACATTTGAAGGACAATGTAGTTCTTAATGGGGATTTGATGCCTTTTGGTTAAATTAAAATGTTTATTGATAAAAATACTGTGAGGACGATATCTCTTACATAAGCAAGTAGTTTCAGAATTGTCCAGTTTGCAGCCTTCTTCTGAAGTGCCTAGTTCTGGTTATATCAGATATAGGCTGTTGGATCATGTGGATTTTGATGATCTAATATTAACAAAGTTTTTTTTGTCTGGACTTAGGGTAGGAGGAAAGCTCTGCATGCTGATATGGAGAGTGAGGGCAGGGTCGGAGGAAACCTTTCTGTAGGTGATCCGTTCGTTACCTGTGTCAAAGAACTAAGACTGGTTGGTTTAGAGACATTGGATATTTGTGCAATTATATTAAATTTTCCACAGTTACAAATATATGTTTCTGTTCTGAACTGCATGCAGTTTTTACTGGGACTTGATGCATCTGGACTGAGTCATAATGCTATGACTCTCCATTGGATTGATGCTTCATAATTACTGACCTGTAGGTTAGAAAGCAAAAGAGTTTAGTTAGCAAGGAACCCCCGCCTAGCTTGATTTTTGTCAAAGGAGTGAGTTTATTTTGATCTTTCGCGGTTTTTTTTTTTTTTGCTTGTAAACTGTTTTAATTTTGTCTTTACAATAGCTTTGACTTGGAGCAATGAGGGCTTATTGGCTTTTTACAATAGAATGCTTGGGTTGTACAGGATTTGCAGCAGAAGCCCTAGTGTTTTAATTTCTTTCCACCTGAAAGATGACACTTCAAGCCCTAATTATATGCACATAACACTTATGACTCTTAACTAGTTATGACACAAAGTTTGTCTGGAAAATGTACTGAAAGTCCTTCTTTTCCAGGTCCTTACAGTGTCCAAGGCCAAAGAGTTAAGGTTTACCAACCAGAGGATGAAAATAGCTGGCTTTGTGGTGTTGTGAGCCATCAAGACCCGATAACCCGGCTTATGGAGGTGTCTGTGACTGAGGTAAAAATATGAAGCACTGCTTTGGTGTTACTAAAATACCATTCCTCAATATCTCATGGAGAATGACAGCTTCACCAAAACTTGTACTTTTGGTTGTTTGTTATTTGCTTTAAAAGATGAGTAATTATCCATGTTGCGATTTGCAGGTTTTTTTTGGTTTTTTTTCTGTTATGGTGACTTTCCACAATAAATGATGATACACGGCCCACTTCTATAAAAGAAGCTATAAGAATTTCTTTGGAAATGAGTACTATATGAAAAAATGTTGGAAGTGGCTTTCTGGATGGGAGAGCATGCTGATGTACAGAAAGCTACCTTCTGGGTCTGTTATGCTGTGGTCTTCCTATACCTACTCTCAGCTCCTATCTGACAGGCTGTGCAAGTGGTTTGAAACAAGTGTAGCACAGAAGATGAAGACTTAGTCTAAACAAAATTGATGTATTGTAGCTTAGACTGTCTACTTTTGCCCTGTTCCTATCAGTAAACCTAGTAAGTATTGTAAACAGCATGGAAAAATCTGTATACTGATAGAGTTATCTGGTTTGTATTATATGCGTCTGTGCAGTCTGACAGGTAGTTCAGTATTCCCAGCAACCTGCTCCTTATGGCTTCCTTTTTCAGGAGCAACTAGGAACAGGTCTGTGGTGCTCTGTGTAAGTTACTGTAGCAGCAGCGCTCTTCCCTTTTTTTTGGGTCCCGTCCCATGTCCTGTGCCTCCCACCCCTGTAGCCTTTTCCGTGTGCAGAATGAATGCACTGAATGTGCCCAGTAAGTCCTGTGTACACATGCAGTAATCTTGCACTCTGACTACTAGATCAATTGCTGGTGCACAGGAAAAAAGTATACTATGTATGGTAAAAAGTATAGTATTTTGGAGAGGCATTGAAATTGTGGAGTATATGCTTTCAGCAGATACACAGTAAATTGGGTGCTTCCTGGGATGAAAAAGGTAACCTCCAAGCACAGTTAAAGAGATTATTGGGTATTCATTGCTCCTTTTGGGGAGACACTGATGAGTATAGTTAGCATAAATTGATGTGCTTCCTTCTGCTGGTCTTTTCTGCATCTAGCAGAGTGAATGTGCAGAAGGCTAGAACAGTACTAAATCAAATTGAAGAAGAGCTGTGTTTTAATGCAATGAATGCCTCTGGAGATGCTCAGTAGAACAAATATATAAGAAAACAGTGGTAGGAATCAAATCTGAAAGTTTTTGAAATAGAGAAGGAGCAAAAGGATAGAAGGTCAACTGGAAGACTGTTGTATTACTAAGGGAGTGGGGCAGAAAGAAAAGGCAAATGGGAGAGGGGCTGCAGAGTAACCTTGTGTTTAAGGTCTCTTGTGTTAATACTATATACTCTGATTTAAAAACTAACCTCCTCTTTTCTTCCTCCTACCTCCTCAATATCAATCTGCATATAAATTAGAGTGGTGAAATAAAGTCAGTGGATCCTCGACTGGTTCATGTGGTGATGGATAACGCTTCTCCAAGTGAGGTACTACAACAGTTCAAGTCTTGTATATACAGTATGAAACTTCATAAAGATTTAGATATAAAACATCTAAAACATGGAAACAACTGAAAACCGATGCTGTGTTCACTGTGGGCTTTTCATAATGTGAATGGAAGAGGAAAACTTTCTTTCCCACTTTGAGAGATGGTCATAGCTTTCTTTAAACAACTTTCTTTTTTCGTTGAGGCCTGTTTTACTAAGTTCAGCATGGATCTTGGGAGGGGGGTGTGAATGGTTATGGGGGTAGTGCTCTGATAAAGAATGTCTTTGTGCTCATTGCCTTTTTCTAACAGGATCACTCTGTGCTTCTTCACAGACCTTTGTAGACATTTCTGAAAATTACCATCTGGCTTCTCTGAGGCAGGCTTGTGTGCTTGTGGCATTTCATTGCTTCAGTTGAGAGGTTCCATGATAACATGTGAACATGTGTACATGTGTTTGTACCCTAGGCTAAAGGGCAAGTTATCTCCTGTAGTTAAATATTGTAGGCTTTGGGTAGTGGACAGAAACTATACCCTTTGAAAGAACTGTGGCGATTAGACTTGGTGCAAAAATTAGTGTGCAAGTAGTTTTCATACATTAGCAAGAACTATGTTGGAATATGGCCGTGTTGCATGTTTCCCAAAAATCTGCCATGATGTGCTACATGCTATAGCAAAGTACCTCAGCTAAAAATCTTACTGTGAAGATCTTATTCTAGTAGTAAAAAAAAAAAAAAAAAAGGCTGCACTTATGTACGTGTTCTGTGTTCACATAGTATATTTCCTTAGGTGTCTCAATTTGTGATTAATGTTCCTAAGCTTAAGAGTAGTGTAACCTGTTCTGTTCTAACAAAAAATGTTCTTTGAAAGATATCCTGATTGTTCTGTTTAGTGATTGCATGGTTTTGTCTGTTATAGGGAGGGGGCCTAAAAGCAACTAAATCATCTAAAGGGAAAAAGAAGAAAGAAAGTCTGGAGGGGAAGGATGGACGGAGGAGGAAAAATGCTTCAGATTCTGGGTGTGATCCTGCAACAAAGAAGCTAAAGGAGAGGGGTGAGGTGGATAGCAATGGTAGTGATGGAGGTGAGGCAAGCAGAGGTCCTTGGAAAGGAGGCTCCAGTAATGAAACAGGACTGGATCCAAGGGCCAAACAGTTGCCTTCGTTCATTCCTCAGATTAATCGTAATATTCGCTTTGCCACTTACACCAAAGAGAATGGCCGAACACTAGTAGTCCAAGATGAGCCGGTTGGTGGTGACGCACCATTGCCCTTTACTCCATTTTCCCCTGTGGCTGGACAAGCATTACTAGTTGGATCTGGATGTAAAGAGGCAGGAAAATCACTGGAACAGGTTGGCCAAGGCACGATGACTTCTGCAACTGCAGTTACTACAACTGCTTTGACACCAACAACTGTGAGAATCTCTGATACCAGTTTGCCAGCTGTTACTGGACAGGAGAAACTGAAAACAGGCCGATCACAAGCCCAGGGAGAGGTAAGTACATGAGACAGCATATTCAAGAAAGACGTGCGTATTTGCAAGAGATGTTCTGCAACATATTCCTGTTACAAAGTGTGTCCGTGGAACTGAGAAAACTACTTTTTCTCTGATGAATCCCTCCCCTCCCAAAGGAAACCTTTCTGTTATCTGATCTAAGAAAGAACTCAAAAGAAAATTAAGGTATTCGGTGAAGGAGTTGTAAGAGACAACTTTTTAGCACTCTTTTCAGTCTTAATCTGAGAAATGCAGCCTTAAAGTCACTTTAGGCACTCCACTTAATTAATTTTATTGCGTCATACAGAAGATAACCTACTTAATATCTCTTGGCTTCATATAAATATGTGTGAGAGTGCACAGAGTTGAACATTTAAGTTATGTAAAAAAAAGCCTCAAAACCAGAAAAACAGTGAGGCTACATTTAGAGGACCTTTTATAGGTACCCAACTTGTCTGTTTACAGCTATGATATCTCCATAGTAGAAAAATGAGCCAGTTACATCTGGGACTAAAAAGAAAGAAATAATTAAAGCATTTGAGATGGATACCTTTAGAATAAATTTTAATAAAGTGCTCACTCTGGAAGCAGCTTGAAGACCTTTTAGTTTTGTCTTCGTTCTCAAGGGGAAAAGCGGAGAAGTAGAGAGGAAAGTCTGTTAAAAAAGAAATAGAAGACATTTTAAGTAATCAAATGAAGGCTTTAAAAACAAAACAAAAGCTTGCTGTGACCAGGAACGGTTTGTTCGCTAGCTGCTAGAGGGCTTGCTTTGTTTAAGTAACTTTGCAAACGAAGTTAATTATTTCAAGGGTGCTGGTTAAATAGGAGGAGGTTATCGGGATGATCTTGGGGGAGGGTGAAAGATGGGAGATTATTGGAAAGCAGTTTCAGTTAAGGTTCCCTTCTTGCTGATTTGAATTAAAACAATCAGCAGTTTAAATAACTTTTCTGTGAATTAGTTCACCTTGTCTTGTGTCTCACTTTTGTTCTAAGGCATGATAAGACATTAAGTGTTCGTTTTCTCCATGTGTCTTTAGTATGTTATGGACACCAATAGCTCATTAGTTTCAATAGCTTGTAGGTGGGAAAAATTAGCCTAGCAGAATCTTCAAAGAAGTTTCTTCATTGTAAATAATTCTGCTGGATGTTTCATTACGGGTGGATAAGTAGATGAACTAAAGTATTGCTGAGTCAAACAAGAATCCTTCCATAGGCTAATGCTTTTTAATCTTGTTTCAGAATTCCCGAAATTCACTTTTGGCTTCTTCTGGATTTGGAGTCTCTCTCTCAAGTGCTTCCCAGTCCTTGGTATTTGGGGGTGGAAGGAGCCAAGCAAATGGAGTGGTGACTCCAGAAAGCAAGCCTTCTGGATTTTCTTTTGGCTGTAGTACTGGACAAGAGGCTCAGAAAGATTCTGATCTGTCCAAGAACTTGTTTTTTCAATGCATGTCCCAGAATCTACCTTCCACTAACTACTTCACGGTCATTTCAGAGAGCTTGACTGAAGATGCCTCTAGTCGGGACTCATTCAAGCAGTGTACGGAGAGTGTAGGTGCTGGGATATGTAAAGGTAAAATTCTTTCAGCGGACACTAAACCAGGAGCCCAGTCTGGCAGTTCTGTGGAGCGGAAACTGCCTGTGGAATCTATGCCTACCCTTACTCCAGCCTTTTCACGAAGTCTGTTGAATACTCGTCCCCCAGATAGTCATGAAAACCTGTTTTTACAGCCCCCAAAGCTATCAAGAGAGGAACCCTCAAACCCATTCCTGGCATTTGCTGAGAAAGCAGAACTTAGTCCTTTCAGTGGCTTTGCATCTTCATCTCAAACAGGGGTTTCCACTCCCTCTACGCCTGTGGGTCATAAGGCCACTTCTGGCTGGCCGGAAACACTCGCCTCTACAGACTCTTCTCTAGCTAAAAAGAAAACCTTGTTTATAACAACTGACTCCTCAAAGATGATCTCCAGTACTCCTGGTGCAACAGTTGCTGCTGGTGTTCAGAGCCCTTCCACTGTAGGGAATGGCCGTTCCAGCTCACCAACCAGCAACCTGACACAGCCTATTGAGATGCCCACACTTTCCTCCAGCCCAACAGAAGAAAAACCAACTGTTGGGCCTGGGCAGCAGGACAATCCTCTTCTGAAAACTTTTTCTAATGTGTTTGGCAGACATCCACCTGGCTTTTTCTCTTCACAGGCAGAGTTTCCACAGGAGAACAAAGCCCCTTTTGAAGCTGTGAAAAGGTTCTCTCTAGATGAGCGGAGCTTGACATCCAAACAGGACTCGGACTCCAGTACCAATAGTGACCTGTCGGATTTGAGTGACTCTGAAGACCAGTTGCAGGCCAAGGCTTGTATGAAGGGAATCCCAGACCACTTGATGGCAAAACTAGGCCCCAATGCAGAGCGCAATGCTGAATTGCTGCTGGGGAAAGGAAAAGGGAAGCAAGCCCCAAAGGGCCGGCCTCGCACAGCTCCCTTAAAAGGTGAATTGAATGCAGGGTGTCTTGGAAGCAGAAGGAGGTGGGATACTGGGATATCTCCGATGTGATGAACTATGTGAACTAACCACAGGTGTAAGCCTCATTTACAGAATCACAGAATTGATTTGGTTGGAAGAGACCTCTGGAATCATCGAGTCCAACCTTTGCCCCAACACCACCATGTCAGCTAGACCATGGCACTAAGTGGCAAGTCCAGTCTTTTAAACACCTCTAGGGATGGTGACTCCACCACCTCCCTCTGGGCAGCCCATTCCAATGCCTAACGACGCTTTCTGTGAAGAAATGCCTCCTCATTTCTAGCCTGAGCTTCCCCTGGTGCAGTTTCAGACTATGCCCTCTTGTCCTGTCACTAGTTGTATGGGAGAAGAGGCTGACTCCCACTTTGCTACAACCTCCTTTCAGGTAATTGTAGAGAACGATAAGGTCTCAGCCTCCTCTTCTGCAGGCTAAACAACCCCACTTCCCTCAGCCGCTCCTAATAAGGCTTACCCTCCAGACCCTTCACCAGCTTTGTTGCCCTTCTCTGGACTCGCTCCAGCACCTCAATGTCTTTCTTGAAGTGTGGGGCCCAGAACTCGAGGTGTGGCCTCACCAGTGCCGAGTACAGGGAGACAATCACTTCCCTAGTCCTACTGGCCATGCTGTTCCTGATAAAAGCCAGGATGCCATTGGCCTTCTTAGGCACCTGGGCACGCTGCTGGCTCATGTTCAACCAGCTGTCAACCAGCACCCCCACCTCTTTTTCCCCTTGACCACTTTATAACCACTCTTCCCCCAGCCTGTAACGCTGCATGGGGTTTTTGTGGCCTAAGTGTAGGACCCAGCACTTGTTGAACCTCATGCTGTTGGTCTCGGCCCATCTATCCAGCCTGTCCACATCCCTCTGGAGAGCCCTCCTACCCTCAAGCAGATCAACACTCCCACCTAACTTGGTGTCATCTGCAAATTTACTGAGGGTGCCCTCAATCCCCCTGTCCAGATCATCTGTAAAGATGTCAAACAGCACCAGCCCCAAAAGTGAGCCCTGGGGAGCACTGCTAGTGACCAGCCACCAACTGGATTTAGCTCCGTTGACCACAACTGTCTGGGCCCGACCATCCAGCCAGTTTTTTACCCATCAGAGAGTCCACCTGTCTAAGCCACGAGCAGCCAATTTATCTAGGAGGATGCTGTTGGAGACCCTGTTGAAGGCCTTATTAAAGTCTAGGTAGACAAC
>NW_009594909.1:0-2298 GCF_000690535.1 Cariama cristata
TGTAGCCAGTCAGCAACGCTCAGGTGTGGGGGGAAGCGGGAAGGAGGCGTGAGCTGGTCCTCGCACCCCCTGCCCCTACCCCGCTGAGCCGTCCCTCCGTCCTTCTCCACAGGCTGCCTCTGCACTGTCGGCATCCTGACCTACGGACTGATCAGCTTTAAGAGAGGCAACACCCGTCAGTCTCAGCTGATGATGCGGGCACGTATCCTGGCCCAGGGCTTCACTTTTGCAGCCCTCCTGGGAGGCATGGTGGTCACAGCCATGAAATCTAGAAAGTGAAATCAGGCAAGAGAGAAGCTGCAGCTGCGTGCCTGCCAGCCTGTGTCCCAGCTGGCAGGGTGGATTCTGGTTGTGGATGTTTTCTGAGAGACAGGTGTGATGTCTTGGTGGAGCCAGTGTCAGAGAGGCTCTGTGTTACAGAACACTGGAAATGCAACTAATACACCTCTGTGATTAACCTGAAATTTGGGCTGTGGCATTTTTTGATTCCCTGAGAGCTTATCCTCCTGCAACACTGGAGGCTGTGTCTCGCTAAGGCTCTCCGCCCCTGTCAGACCTCTTGTCCCTGCTTGGTGCAGTCACAGTCTGTTAAAATTGTGTCCTCTGGGTCGTGACCTGCGCTGAGGTGTGGCTCTAGTCAGGAAGTGCACAAACATTTGAGAAATGAGCTGCCCGGGTAGAAAGGAACAGCTCTGTTTATGGCTTCAGCCTGGCAGGATGGAGTTCATAAGCAACGGGTGAGTTGTTTGGGGAGAGTATGTCATTTGTTCAGTTGCAACTGGTGAGTAATAAAGTGAATTGCAGTGAGATTCTGACTGATACTATTGCAGAGCATTGAGAAGCCAGAAGAGTAAAGAGTGTAAGAAGGAAAGGGAGCAGGCATGGCTGCCTCAAAGCTGTGGTGATGCAAGCAGGACACAAGAGATGTAACTCCGTGAAAATAAGTTGGGAACTCACATTTCCAAAAGAGGTCCTGGCCGCGTTCTCTGGGACACACTGCTGCTTCAGCTGCTTTTGCTGGGGAGTCAGTTCCTGCACAGATCACTGCTTTGCATGAGCTGGAACTGGTTGCTGAGCAAGTGCTCTGTTCCCAGAGGGAGCTGCACTGCCTCTGTCGCGACAAACATTGTCATGGGTGCTCCAAGCCTCTATGTTGGCGTTGGATCGTTTGGATTGTACCAGGGGTATTTGGTGAGCAATGAGGCTTTGCTGTCCTGTGTGAGGACCACAGAGCTGGGAGGACGTGGGGCCATAGGCTCTGTTTGCTGCATGGCTGTGGCAGCTTGTACCTGCCTGTAGGCAGAGTGTATCTCTGCAGGGGAAAGGGGCACAGACACCACAAACCGTGCTGCAATGCCTCCTCTTGTTTAGCTGCCTGGGGTGTTTCCAGGTGTTGCTCTCTGGGTGTCTGCATGTTGGTGCCTGCACTCTGGCTCTCCCAGGCCTGTGGTGGCTTTGCCTTTACAAGCTTCTCTGGAGGACAGGGTGAGAGAGAAACCCATTTCTGCCCACAAACGAGCACTTGGTTTTTTCCTGTCCAGGGAATTGTGCCAGTAGGCCTGGGCAAGGAGAGAGGGAAGGCTCTTGCCCACTAGAGCTGACTGCTGAGACACAAGGGTGGGCGACAAGCCATTGTCAGTGCTGAGCAGGGTGAGCTCCACCTCAGGATCAGGGAACTCCAGGGCTCTGCCTGCTGCAGGGCTGTGGCCCTGCCTGCCTTCCCTCGTTGGCTGCCTGCTCAGCATCTCTGTCCCAGAAGAAGGGGCTTTTGGCTGCCTCGCTGTGACTTCCAGCCCGGCCAGCTTGGGGCAGCGGGGTGAGAGGCAGCTGGTGGGCAGATCTGTGAGCAAGCCCAATCCCTTGGCAGCCCTGGCAGCCTGGAGATGGGCACAGCGGGCTGGGGAGCTGTCACCGTTTAAGGCTGGGCTGGCAATTAAAGCAGAGGACAGATGCTCTCTATTAACCCCTTCCTTTCCCAGAAGGGGAAGGAAACAGGAAAACAGAGACTTATGGGCTGGAAAATTAAAACAACTTTAATAAAACAGTAACGATGAAAAAGAGTATAATTAATACTAATACTACAAATAATAGAAATAAAAATACACAAAACCAATACTGAGCTTCCTGACCATGATCACAGAATCAGGTGCCGCAGTGGCTCGCCCTGCTGACAGCATATCCCGGACTGGATTCAGCAGCAGCCCGGAATTGGAATCGGGAATGCACGGATTGGGGTCGGAGGCAGGAGAACGAGCAGAGCCCCACAGCCATGCTGGCCATGAAAGAAGAAGGGCCGAC
>NW_009594910.1:0-34060 GCF_000690535.1 Cariama cristata
GAGGCGCCATCGGGGCGCGCCGCCGCGGTGGTTAATGGGGAGCGCGGCCGCCTGAGGGGGAGCGGGTGGTGGGAGTCGGCGCTCAGCAGGCCTTAGAACGGGCAGGGTCTGTCGGTCGTTAATCCCACCCACTCAGTGACAGACACCCCCCGGCAGGTTCGGAGAATCGTGAGAATAAATAATTAAACCCGGTGACTTAACATTAGATCGATAGGATTAATAGTTAAGCTGACTAGATTAACAATCAAAATGGTTCTTGGTAAAAATTCAAAGTTGAGGGTTAATCAAAACTCATTTTCTCTTACTATAGAAGCTGCTGTGTGGACCGCCAGGGCCTGCACAGCGCCTGCAGCACAGCCCTGCGTGCCCAGGCCTTTCTTGGGCCTGGAGGCTTCACAAAGCTTTCTAAGCACGGGGGATGATCTCTCCCAAGGCCACACAGAGGTTTCCCATGTGGAAGAAAAACAGAAACATTGTTGAAGTCAAGGCAACTTTGGTGGTGCTGGAAGCATTTGGCCTATGCAGCCTGTCAGGGCCCAGTCCTTGAGGCGGTGAAACATTTGCATCTTACCAGCTTTGGGCTCCGAAATGGAGGACAATTGACAGTTTCCCTTCAGAGGAGCTTGAGAAGAGAGCTCCTGCCATGGTTCCTTACACACACTGTGGGCACAAATTACACCAAATTTGACTCCCACATTCCCCCATCTGGTCTTGTACCCCCAAGCACCCATCTGCTACATCTGAGCAACTGGCAATATCAGGCGTGACACAACCCTCTAGTTATTTCAAGTATTTCATAAGGAAGGTGCCCGCCCCCTGAATAATCATGGCCTGTGGCTGCAGAGGTGTGCCAGGGAGATCCAGGTCAAGTGGTATTTGGTGTTCCTGCAGCCCATCTGCTCCGGAGGGTGCTAAGCCCCAGCAAACAGGGACAATTGGCCCTGAGGCCAGGATTTCATCAGTATTTGGTACAGAGAAGAAAGACAGCCTTCCTCAACGCTCATCCACCGGGCATGAGGGTGGTGCAGGGTAAATCTCTCCCACTCCACCCTACTTTTTTCAGCAGGGAGCTCTGGATGCAGCCCTGGATGCAGGGCTTCGACAACCTACTGTAGTGGCGCTGAGCAGCAATGCAATGAGCTGAACATGTTTTTATGCCACTTCCAGTAGTAAAGTCTAAGCCCAATTGTACCCAAAATTGTTGGGTACAATTTTGTTGCACAGGCATTTTGGGGGAGCTCGACTGAAAAAGTCATTGAGTGTCAAGTGTCAGGGCAGACTCATCACCCTCACTGGTTTTGGCTGTAGCCTATGGCACCTGCTGGGACTCTGCTCTGCTGCTTTGGGTGAGGATCTCAGGTTTCTGGGCAAAAGGCCATGTTGTGCAGGAGGACTCCCATGCATGGCCTGTCAGTCTGACTTGGCAGGTCTGGAGGGGACAGCTGCTAATATGCTTGCGTTTCTGTTTTTTAAATGTTTTAGATGGAGTTGGTGTTTGAACATAATACAACACAAGTTTGGAGCCCTTTTGTTTAGCTGAACAGTGCATATGTGAAATATTTTAGTGCTGACTCTTCAGTACAGTGGCTGGGCTTTCTGTTGTTACTGTAATCATTAGAAATAAACATTAAACATTGCAAAAGGCAGGAAATGACACTTGGCATAATTGGCTCTGGAACTCTATTAATATTTAGTCTTCACTTTGGTTGGGATGCTACTGTTGTGCTGAAACCGTAACAAAACACACCGACTCAGGCCTTAGAGGCTGCACTGCTAATATTTGAGGTGCCCAGCTGCAATGCCCGCTTAAAACACCCGAATCCCCAGCTCTGCCCTGGATTCTGTAGCCTTCAGGTCACACACAAATATTTTGCTTTTCTTGTTTCTCTGGTTTGTAATATTTTTGCCTTGATCCTCTCTTGGGGCTGTTCTCAGTAGAGGGCAGCCTTGTCAAACCCATACACATACCAGCCAGCACGTTGTATTTTATGTTTTCATTGCTGCTGTTCTGTGACCCGCGTGGGTGATGTCCCATGGAAAGGCAGGAATTATCCATCCTAAACACCTGCGACGTGTGGGGCTGGCTGCTGACAGTGATATGGCCGTTCTCCAAGCAGGTTCAAATTTGTGAGGAGAATTATTTCTGTAGGAAAATAAAGCAGATGTTTGGGAAAATTTAGTTTGAATTTTAGATGTTTTTTTGGGCGGAAAAAAAGGAAAGCCATTTTCAAAGATATTCTAGTCCTTCATGTAGGTGGTCTCTGCTTTTTGTACAAATGGAGAGGTTTCGTAGTCACATACAAGAGTTAGGTGCTGTGCTTGTATCGATAGTCACACATCCACATGAGCTGTGCTTTTCACTCCTGAACATGCTCTTAAATCTTCCAGGCAGACCTCTCTCTGTTTCTTTGCTGGATCACATCTCTGAGGATAGTTATTTTACCATATAGTAACATTTCTCATTAGCATGTTCACATTAAAGCTCCATTTTTCAGCATTTTTCAGACATGAGGACAAGCTTTTCTTCATTTTTCAGTTTTAGCTGTAGTTGTTGAACTGTTCTGCATATTTGTTTTTAATGTGTAGTAAAAATACAGGGCAGATGCTTACTAGGCCTAAAATATCCTTTGAAATCAATGGATTTACAACAAATTACACCAGATTAGAATAGAAATATTTAACTGAATTAAAACCAATGTGTCCGTTAAACTAAGCCAAATAAAGAGAATATCCTTCATGAAATATTCAGCATCAATTCCCTTACTCAAATCATGCACTGCTTATCTTGGCAAAAAACCCTCTGAAATTCTCAGTAAAAGCAGTTTTCTTTCATCTTTATCAAGATCTGTTTTCTTTTAACCTTATTCACAGAAATGATTTCTAAATTTGTTTTTAAAACATACTGTCCTGCCACAGTAAAACTAACAAACAGGACCAGACTGAACAGTGAACCATGTCACCAGTTTTGCAGCAAAGGGGCTTGGTATCATCTTTTCCTGACACAAGAAGTTACTAAATATTGAAAAATGGTCATGTACCGAGAACTTTTGAAAAAACATTAAGGAAGATGTGGGAGGAGAAGCACACAAGGCTATTGATTTTAATTAATGCATGTAATTTTGAAGGGTAATACTGCCAGAATGGCAAAAGAGATCATGCATAGAACGTGACTGGTGCATCCAGTGGTGCAGAACAGTCTTTCAAGATGGGCGGCAGTCATAAGACTCCTATCACAAGCGAATAAAAGAAGCTAAATCAGCTAAATCAGGCTTTCTCGACCTTGAACCAACCAACCAGCTTCATAGTTCTGGGTTGGCAGTCTCCTGTTTCCTAACCAATGTCCACAGTAATGTCTGAGAGAAGCTCTTCTGTGGGATGTCAAAACAGGAGCACAGACAGGTTTTGTAATTTTTCCATTGCTTTTGACAACATTGCATTTGGGGAAACAAACCAGAGTCTTCTCCTAAGCAGAAGTTTTAATTTTGCCTTCAAACCTTTTGATGAATTTTGATTTTCTGTGTATGTAACATTGCACACTCTGATGCACCGAGTAACAGCTTCTCCCACAATGCAGTCTTCCTGTCGTAACTGACAAAACCTTTCATCTCTTCCACAGTGAAAGAAAACTGTGTCCCTGCCTCGCCTCCGATTTCACGCCAAGAGAAACTCCCGACTGCTGCTTGTCAGAGCCCCTCCTTGGCTCTCGTCCCTCGCCGTCCCGTGCTGGTGCTCTGCGTGGAGCGAGGCGAGTTTGCCAAGACTCGTCTTGTCCCCCATGCCTGTGGCACAGGCTGGCTGAGGGGCGAGCAAGCTCCCCATCGTCTTGTGCGAGGTCTGCTCCCCGCCAAGCCATGCCTACCCAAGCTGGGAGCGCCCCAAACTGGGCCCGAGCGGCTCCTCCCCCGACGTAGGCAAGGTTACACCTCTCTTCCCTACGCCTGTCAGCGAACAGCTGGACTTCTCTGGTTACATGTGTGCAACCATTTAAAAAAAACATCCAGGCTGGCTTACTCAGCAGATTATAAAAGAGTGATTTACAAAATGCGGCTTGCTTCCAGATCAGCCCGTGCCGTTGTGTTTATGTGACTGAAGGTCTCAGCTGATCCCTTCTTTTCTTGTGCAGACAAGAGGTTTGCAGCAGCAGCAACAGCCACGGCCAGTACAATACTGTAAGTCGCTGGGAACGTTTTTTTCTCTCAGTTTGGAAGGGGTTGGCGTTTGGCGTATCAGATCCATAACACTTACCATATTTTTCTAGCATAGAAAATGAAGAGTATCTTCTGCTGGGGCTGTGACTATGCTGCCTGCAAGATGCAGCAGCAGCGTGGTGCCTGTTTTATAACAGCAGCATGAATGAATGATGCAATCATGCAGGGGGGAAGCATCATCATTTTGTCAGGACAGGCAAGAGGGGATTGGAGAGTTGGGAGGTGTATGTCAACATCCGTCAGCTTCCCTCTACCCCTTTTCAACTACTTTTAAAAAGGTGCTTAAATAAATTGACTGTTAGGCACTGCTTTTCAGATATTAGTGTATAGCTGCAAACAATCTCTTGATTTACTTACAGGTTTGTATTACTACCCTTAGAAACTGAACAGAAAACCAGGAAGTGTGAAGCAAGCTTAGTGAGGTTAAGGACTGAATCTTTCTATTCTCACACTGGAAACCACAGAAACTCACAATTATGGATGGATGGGTTCAATTTTTAAAGAGTAGTACTTGCAGGGATATAAACAACAGTCACAATTTGCTTAAATACAACTAATCTGCTTAAACATATCCCCTTTTCTCTAAAGCTTTCAAAACATATGGCTAATGCTGAGAAGTAAACCTCAGCATAGAAAAGCTGTATCACTATATTATTCCCATTTTACAGACATAGGACTAGAAACAATGAGGATTGAGTGGTTTGTTTAAACTAATACCATGGAAACACTCCTGTGAACATTCTTACAAGCAGGACTACTCCTGTAGTGGGAATAGGTCCTGAGAAAAGTTTCTAAAACTATTTTCTCCAAATCCCTTACTCTAAACAGCAGTTTCCCTGCAATGCAACAGAAACAGTTTAATGTGGTTGCATTTCTGTTAATCTCACTGCATGTTCAATGCATTATTCTGCTGCAGGAACATATCTCAGAGTGTATCTCAGTGAAGTGCTTGCTCTCACCTCGTTAAATGGGAAAGTGAACCAGAAACACCATAAACCATTTGCAAACTAGGATATTCCAGAGTGATCTGTTTATAAAGATATTTTAGGTAATACTTCATTAAGATTCACTTAATCTTCATTTTTTCACAGCAATAAATATGAACATAATGCAAAGTAGCAGTGTGGCAGCACTTCTGAAAGCTGTGATAACAAATGAAATCTAGTCACAGTGAGGATTTTGAGATCTCGTCGAGATCTCATCAAAATATACCAGGCCCAGAACACCTGGAATTCTGAGTACAATTTACTTGTTCCTTTTGCATTACAGGTAGCAGATACTGCAGATGTTTCAGTTTTTCACAGTGCGTCAAGGGCCCTTCTTTGAAGGGTCAGCAAACAGAAGAGATTTCAGATGTTTTCCTTTGACATGTGGTCTTACATAATTCCTGTGTTGGCTTCTGTGACTCCACCTTCTCTGTTACGAAACAGAACTATTTCTTGTGGAAATGCCAGGTTTTTTTTCCAAATGGCCTAATGAAGTACTTCATAGTCTGGAGGCAAGGAGATCTCATGGGAATTCCACTTTTCCCTTGTGATTTCCTTTTTCTCTCTCTCAAGTTTCACCCTACCTTTCTTCCTCTGTCATTCTTCTCTTATGTCTTCTCTAGTCACTTCTTTGCCCATTGTTTCTTCTTCTTTTCCCCATTTTCTTCTTTTCAGCTTTTCCCCACAATATTTTACTATCAGACTTGTTGAAATGTTTGCTGCTTGGATGCTTTTCCAGCATATAAATAATAGGATAGGAATAGATGGATGACCTATCTGAAATTCAATGGCAGGAAGATCAGAGATTTTCTACTGACGTTTTTCATATGGAGACAGAACTCATTATTTGTGGGATTTTCTTTTTTCTTACCATCTCATTAAAACATTGATGCATTTAAGCAATCAGATGACCTGTATTTCAGAGTAATTAATCTCTGCCAACTGTAGAGGCCTGTACCACTCTGGATTAAAAAACTGCGGTTCACTTACTACAGCTGTAAGAGATTTGTCCATGGAAAGGTTTTACAGCTTCAATTCTTTTTGCTCATGTTTCCAAGTGACACCTACCTGTGGACAAGCTACTGTGTCTGTCCTCATTTCCTATGTGTGCTTACTCGGAGGTGAACTCTAGGCGGCTTCCTGGTGGATGCCATGCCAGGATGGCCCAGTGAAAATTCAGAAAATAAGGGAAGGAGCAGAACATCTCCTGCTTGTGTTTTCCCCCACTCCTGTTGCCCATTATCCAGTCACTAATAGCCTTGCCTCATGTTCTCATCTACGTTTAGGGCTGGGGAAAAAAATTTCACAACTTACTGAAATTGGCGTGTAACCATTTGGAATGGCATTTGCCAGCCCCTGGAGCTGATGGTGACCCCTGGAGCTCTGCCAACAAGGGCAGCAGAACCTTATTTCACTCCAAGTGAACCACCTTTAACTCTGAAAATTTGCTTTTCCCACCAGCAAGACACCCTGCAATAGCCGAAACTTCCTTCATAGGTTCTCCTCTTTGCTCCTGTATGAGCTTCCCTACTTTACAGTTCATCACAAGTTCTCCAACATGTGTGATGATACATTAGCCAAAACCACATCTGTGTTTTCCAGGACTCCGTGCCCAGCTATAGCAGAAAGTGGAAAGATTTTATCAGGTCACAGGCCAAGGGAGATCAGGAACTACTGATGGTTTCTGCATTTCAAAATGCAATTCTTCCCTTCCAACTTGTCATTTTCAGGCACTATAAACCACATCTTGAAAGAGTTATTCCATGGAACAAAGAGAGGACAGAGTTAATTCCAACCATGACTCCACAACTGGTGTCTGTAATTCTTCCTCTAACTTGTCTATTTGTCCATCAAAGGGCCATGTCCACCACAGCGGTGGGGTCGTCATTGTAAGGAGCAACTAGAAGGGAAAGGAGTATGGGAAATGTGGATACCAGGCAGAGGGAAAAGTTAATGTCTTTTCCTTTCTGCTCCCAATGGATGTTTCCAGAGATAACATTTTTCTCAGAGAGATTAAAATTTTGAAGACATGTATCCAGAAAGAGATTTCAGGTTCTCACCGAGAAATCACATCACAGTGTGGCATCCCCACACAGTGACATTGCATCATAATGTGGCAATGTTGCACTGCAACCTCAGGTTAGCATGAGGCAATGTGATGGCTTTGCATAATAAGGAATCAGTGTTGGAACACCGTGACGCAAATGTCATGCCATGGTGATGCAACAAGTTTGTCCAGTAGAGCAAATCTTTAAAATTGGCACCAAAGCCATGGCGGAATTTTTGGTGGATTTTATAATTTCCAGTAGGCTGGAAAAAATTAACACCCTGCCATTTAAAAAATGTTAGTAGTTTTTTTTTTAATTCCACTGCACAAATATATCTAGCAAATGGCTGTCAAGGCCTGCCCTGAAGTCAAAGCCCTTCTGCTCAGAAAATCAAAATCTTCCACTGAAAATACAAACACAGTGCTGTGGACCCAATGTCAAGTCAAGGCTAATGCAAAGTAAACTTGGAATTCACGTGTCACCTGTCCACCCCCTGCCAAGTCTTAGCTCAGAACCAGCCTCTGTCAGAGGGAAGTTTTTACGTCTGCGGCCACTTAAGAGAGAGAGGTTGCTCTTATGTGCTGTGCCGATGGCATATGACTGTATTTCTTATATGTACAGGGCAGTCTTTAGAGAAAAATATAAAAAACCAGCATGCTGTCTGCAGCAAATAATTCTTTAGGGATGCATCTAAGGCTAGACCAGAGTTTTACAGTATGTCCATGCACGGAACAGCTCTGATGCACCAAGAGCAGAGACCTGTTGAACTATGGTTCAGTCCTTGTTTCTGCCCCTGCCTGAGGTGGAGTTTGTAAAAGCCCTTTTCTGGAATATCTCTTCTTTACTGCGTACCCACTCATCTTTGCTTTCTGGCACACTTGTGAGGTTGAGCCCAGGCTCTGTCCCGCCTTCCCACATCTAAACCGAATGCACAGGAGGGAAGTATGGGCTGGGTGATACCTGCTCTCCCATTCTCACTGACACCTGCAACGCAGACGAGCACTGAGGAAGCTACTGTATCACCTTCTCGGCCTTGTGCAAAAGCCATGAACCCACTTTGGTTACTGTGGTAGTGTTTTAACACCAAAAAACTCAAGAATAGCTAGAATGACCCTCTCAAACAGTACTGTTTCATGGCTGCCTTTGGATAGCTTTGCCTTTAATGTGTCTTGCTCTCTCTGTTTCTTGCTATTTCATATCTACCTGTTTGTTAAACAGAGGTTCTCTCTTACAAATATGGCTCTTAGCTGTTCACAACAGGTTTCACTGCTTAGGTTTGGTGACTTCATTTATACACTTTTACGTTTCAACGAAGGACTGGAGTATTCTCTTTTACTCTATACACTTGAACAGATAAAAGATGAATGTGTGTTCTATACATTTTTTCAGTGATTATGGCAATTTTTCATAAAGCCTTTTGTATCCCAATATTCACCATATGGTTACTAGTCATGGGAATAAACCCAAAAGTTCCTGTTCCTGATTTGACCATTAACTATTTAGCTGTGATCTCGCAGTGAGCACACAGAATTCACCTCAGGAAATAGCACTGGTGCTTACCATGTGTGATCCCTGCATGACTCCTGTCTGGCAGTGAGCTACATCAGTGCCGATCAGCTCCTGTACTTTTCCACAGCAAGGTACAGCAATCATCTTCTCCATCTTCACTGGATGTCTTTTGTGCCCAAAAAGGGCAAAAAAAAAAAGTTTTGTGGGAACTTGTGTGAGTAAGACCTTTCACCATCAAAATTGACATGATACATAGGAGAAAAATAAATTAGCTTAGTGAGAAGAAAACAAAAGATGAAGGTATATAACACAATGAAGGTATATAATATGCTGTTTGATGGTATTTTTTCCTCAATCCCCCAAAAAGAGAGAACCTGCTACCCAGATCAATTACACAAGATGTGCCCTGAGAGATGTCTAAGAGATTAGAAGAGATAACCAAACAAAAACTTCACAAAAATCTGGGAAATGAGATAGATAGAAAGCTGTTATTTCTGTCTAAATGTAGAGATTGGCAAAATTCACACTGAATTCCCTTATGAAAGGGCGAAGCACAAGATGAGTAGGGTAGAGTAAGAAAATACTTGATTAACACCTCGTGCTTCTGATCTGCAGAAGCACTCAACATATTTAAATGGACAGATATAAAGGGGAAGAAAATAACCTTTTTCCAGCATTGTTATGGAAAACGGTGTGTCATGACGTGATATCTTAACGGGTTGAGTGAAGTTCTCAAAGCCCAAGACTTCAATGGATTTTATAAAAGATTAATTCCCAATGCTAATGGCCAAATCGTCTATGCATTCATAGATGATGAAAATATTTAGTTTGTATTAATTAGGACATAGAAAAGGATCTAAATCTTCATGATTTAGGAACAAGCACTTGTTATAGGCTTAAGATAGTTATGGCTACTGCAATCAAGCAAATCCTTAAGGGCTAGGTGTTTTTTACTATCTCCTGGAGCAACTAATTTGACACACTAGACTGGCTCTGATGAGAAATCAAGAACCATTTGAGCGGTGAGGGCAAGATGAGGCACAGAATTGCAAGTCCCACACAGCACTTGGCAGTGTGATGGTTCAGCAAATGCCAAGTAGTACAACCTTGAACCCCATGTGAACATCAATGGGCTGAGCCTGCAGAGAGCAAATCAGCAACTCACCAAAGCTCCACGGCCCACCCGTAATGTAAATTGAACATCAGTAGGCAGCAACTGCAGAGAGCAAATCAGCAACCGAGTCAGACCTCCACCACCGCTCACGCTCTTTGATAAAAGCTGGCTACCAGGCTGTGCTCATCCCTACTCACAAGAACCAGATCAGTTGCACCAATGGCTCAAGACAGAGTGCAGTACTGTCACTCAGAGAAAGACTTTATCTTGTCCTCTCACAGTAAGAAGGTTCCTAAAAGGATGGCATCCCTCTTGGAGATGAAAGAAATCTTCCGCAATGCTGATGCAGTATGCTTTGATGTGGACAGTACAGTCATCAGGGAAGAAGGCATTGATGAGCTTGCGAAGTTCTGTGGAGTTGGAGATGCCGTCGCAGAGATGTACGTACATTTGCTGTTTACTTTGTAGGAATAGTAGCAAAAAATAAGCATGGATGAGGTTAATCTGTGACAATGAATTTACAATAGGGATTAATTCAACTCTGTCATAGGAGATTATCACAGTTTACAAAGGATTTTAGGAATAAGTGGAATTAATGCATAATGAAGTAACTTCTTTTGGAATTGTGAAGCCACTCAACAAAATTATACTAACATAAATTCTCTAATATAAATTTCTCCGATCGACTAAAATCAGCCCTCATCATTAAACTTGGCTAAGCACTAGCAAACCTTATTATGAGATGGAGGAGAGGGGACAACTCTCTCAAGACTTCTCTGAGGCTGATGTGGTTTCCACTGAAGCTTGCAGCACAAGTTCTGTTAATTTCAGAGAACAGCACCTGAGCTGCAGTTTAGGAATACTGGTCCCAGTGGCTCATATGCACTCACAGAATGGATGAAGCAGTTTTCCTTTGCCTCACTGGTTCTCACAAGAGCTCTGATCTGTGGAAATCTTCTACCAGTGGTTGCTACCAATCTTTTCAGTGTACCAGTCTTCTTTACCACATAGATACGGTATAACCTAGAACCTATGGTATCTTACCTTGTTCCTTGTCATTCTTCTTTAACTAACTGTTCTTGGGAGAAGCCTCAGCTTGTTCAGTGTCACCGATTTGCTTTCTTTGGATCACAATTTAGGACCCGCAGAGCTATGGGTGGCACTGTGACATTCAAAGCAGCTTTAACGGCACGACTAGGTCTCATACGTCCCTCCTATGAGCAAGTGCAGAAATTAATATCTGACAACCCACCTCAGCTAACACCAGGAATAAGGTAAGAAGAATTTCAAATGATCTAACAAAAGTCTTCCAAAAGCACATGGCGTAGATCAACAAAATTCTTTAACAATAGCGAGGCTGTAAGACCACAGAGCTGGTTTAGATTGTCTTCCTACTCCATTTCCATGTTGCTTGTGTACAAAGCTTGTGTCAGGAGCTTATAATGGCCTGAGTCCACATCAACTGGCTAAGCATCCATGTAAAAAGAAAATGGTCTTAGGTATTAACTGGTGTTTTGGCTGGCAAGCTCAAATTCTGGCTTGAGGATTAAACAGGCATTGAAAATAATCTGTTCAATCACATCTGTTTTTTGACGGGTGATGGAACTGGGAGGAAATTTAATACCCAGTATGAACTACTGGCTTGGTCTGTTCTGCAATTATATTACCTCTCTCTTACACTTCTGTGTGCAGTCACACCTCTGGACTCAGCTTAGTGGATCCCATTGTTCAGAGCTACCCATTCTGTACTGAAGTCCCTAAAAAAGTATTAAAAAATCATTAAGAGGAAATACATATATATGTATGTATTCATTCATCTATGGGTTTGGAATAAACACTATTTAAACTGAAAAGTTGGGTTTTTTCCTATTCAAATTGTTTCAAATAATTGAAAATAATTTCTTTACTACAAAATCTAGCCACAGCTCCAAGTTTAAAATATTTTTAGCACATACAGTAGTTTTAGAAGATATTGTGCTTCTATTTTCTCCTTGAAATGAAGCATATGCTCAGCTTTTTCTGTAGAAGGCATAGACATAACCACAAAGAGAACATTGTTTCCTTGTTTAGAATCACATGATTTTCCTTTTCACTCCTTCCCTTTCTTCCTCCTTTTCTATGTAGCCTGCTTTAAGCTTCCACTTTGCTTCTCAGTATTTAGCATTTCTGCTGCTCCTGCTACCGCTTCTACAGCTCAGCATTGCTGCATGCTGATCTTCCCGATTCCAGAGCCAAACCCCATAAAGCTTTTAACTGCCTTCAAGCCCCATTGACATTAACTGGGTCCAAAAACTTCTTTTTTTTTAAAATTCCTTTTCTGTAGCTGGTGTCCTCTTTCTAAAGATGGCATCAATGTCCAGCATCTGGGGAACCAACTCCGAGTTAGAAAATGTTTGTACTTTGTACACTTTTCAGCCCACTTTTGCATTTTGGCACAGTGACTTTATCTCCCCCACATTCCCTACTTTTTTCTGCATTATAGATTCATTTTCTTGCTGTTTTACTTCACTTCAGAAAAAATCTGAACTGGATCTGCTCTCATTTGTTCAAGGGATCTAACATGAACAATACAAAAGCGTAAAGAAAACACTTCTAGGGAGAGCTTGCTTCTGAGCAACTAAACGTCTGTTTGTCTCTAGACATGATGATCTCGTTCAGCTCTTTTCAAGCAAGGTGTATGCACAAACTTGCAAGTGAAAGAAGGAAAAGCTTTGGGCAGCAGGCATAGATGCAGCTGGAAAGCAGCACACATCCTAACTAAACTGGAATACCATGAAGTATGGGCAGCCTTGTTTAGGAAAGAGGTATTTTAATTTTCTTATTATCCCCAGATGCTGCCAGGCACTCACGCTTGGTGACTACTCTTTCTTCTCAGGGAGCTGGTGAGCAGGCTTCATCAACGAGGGGTCCAGGTCTTCTTGGTCTCTGGGGGGTTTCAGAGCATCGTGGAGCACGTGGCCTTGCAGCTGAATATTCCAACAGCAAACGTCTTTGCCAACAGGCTGAAGTTTTACTTTAATGGTGAGATTCCCTTAGTGTCTCGTCTCTTTGCTAATTAATGCCACTTTTTTGGTTCAAACTGTCAGATATTGGGCTACAGATACTGTCCAGCCTACATGACCTTGTTACCAACCCAGCTAGCTCCAAGTAGGAAAATTGTAAGACCTTACCAAAAACATGAGTTCAGGTCATTTTCCAGATATATAAAATAGAGCTGTAGTTACTTTTTAATTGCAAGCTGTGCCAAAGGTAAGACATGTTACAGTTGCTGACAGCAGAGTTTAATTTTCTCTTGCTCCTTCAAGTTAAGAGTTTATTACACTTACCTGCTTTCAGAGGCAAACTTCACTTTCAGTGACTTTGAGGTAAGTATGGAGACCGACGTACTTAGTTGAGCTGCACTGGACTTTAAGCTAGTGTAATCAAGCAGAACTGTAGTTAGTGAGGTTGTTTCTTACTCAGTGTTTCATACACTGTCTATATACCATACTGGATGTTGCTTTTGAAATGTTTACACCAGAATGACTGGACCAGAGTGACTGGGAGTGGATTTGTAACATTACTCATACAGGGTTTCTACTTTTGTCTTAGCATTTCAGCTCTTTGAAAATATCCCCCCCTGAAGACTTGGGTAAAATCCTAGTTTTTATGCTTACCTTCTAATTACTTTTTTGGGATGCTGATATTGTGAGGCTTAAAGGACTGCATGTCATTAGCTGTTTTCTGAAGTAAAGACCATAGGCATAGATCTTTCTGCACAAGAAAATATGCTATGTGCCTAACTTGTCCTTCCACTGTGTTCTAGGAGAATACGCAGGATTTGATGAAACACAACCAACAGCTGAATCAGGGGGGAAAGGAAAGGTTATTACTCATCTGAAGGAACAGTTCCACTTTAAAAAAGTAGTTATGATTGGAGATGGAGCTACAGACATGGAAGCCTGTCCCCCTGCTGTAAGTATGAAAGAACTAGAATTCTAAATGCCTTTTGAGCAAATCTTTGGGGGGGGGGGCATGGGTGGAAAGTGCGGTTTGAATTCTTTATAGGACCTCAGGGAAGATCTTTAGCACTTCCCACAGCCTAAAAGAGATCTGTGTAGGTAGCTTTCCTCTAGAAAGCCTGCATCATGCAATGGTTGATTTCTCTGCATTCAATCTCAGTAAGGGTGTCACCCTGTAAGCCAGGATGCTGGCTCGGTCTAGCAGGGCTGTGTAACAGTCTAGCGATCCATCTCAAATCAAGCTGCTATTATCACGTCTGCCTTTCCCCTCTATGTCCCTACAGTAAGTGCTTCCTTCTGTGCAGAGGTCTTACCCTACCAAGATCCTGGTTCTGAACACTGATTAATGGTGCTTAGCATGAAGGTCTGGCACAGATCTGGTGCGCATTTACCCGATATTGGCCTAGCAAGAGGGTTCATCTCACTGTACAGTGATGATACCTTTGAAAATATCAGTCCTGACAGGATGCAATAAAAAAATGAAGACAACTTTTATAAATGGGCATTTCACAGAGAAGAGATTTTAATTCTGACTCCCCTTTAGTGCCTTTCTCTACATAAAAGTACCCCCTTCTTCGCCAATGCTGAGGGACAGATATCCCAGTGCATAGAAATGCACAGGAACAAACTCTGAGAGCCACTGCTCCTGTGAGTTAAGACAGCTGGTCCCTCACTGTTAAATATGTGCATGACCAAAGCAGCTTAGTATTTGCTTAAAGCTTTCTACCTAAAGAAAAAAAAGCAGCAGTGGAAATTTTTTAAACACTGCACTTTCACTGCAGATGGTTTTCCAAGATGTAGAAATGATGATTATTCCTGGTTAATGATTGAAGACATGGTTAATGTTTACTTTCGGTATCCATCAAATGAGGTAAACAGAGTTAAGATAAACAGTATAGGGATAATTGTGAGATGCTGCATGCACATTTGAATGTTAACTCATTCTTGAATAGTAAGGCCTTATGTTGCATCACATTTACATCAGATTTTCAGTAAAATCTCAGATCTGAACAATCTTGAAGCTACTAGGCACTGCAACACAACTTTCCTATTGGAGCAAAACTCTAATAACCAAAGTGGTGCAAAATTAAATGTTAATGAAGTTCTTGCTAATAATTTGAAAAACGAATACACAAAGCAAAATGGGGGAAGAGGCAGGGAGGAATACCATAACTTTAAAATCCAATCTTAAAAACAAACTTAATTGCTGAGAATCTCCATTGCTTACATGGGACTGCAATAATATATGTGCCCATTCTTTCTGTTTTGCCAGGACTGCTTCATTGGATTTGGAGGAAATGTAATCAGAAAGCAAGTAAAGGAGAAAGCTAAATGGTACATTACTCACTTTGATGAACTGCTAAAGGAACTGGAAGAACGATAAATTATACAGTAAAATAATATATTTAACAACTATACATCCATTATATGATGCAATTAAACATATATTTGTTTGCAAAGTTGTGTTCTGGATTTTTTTGATGATTCTGGGTGTTGGGTACCTTAATCTCTGGCCTGAAACTTGTGTTGCAAATGGCACCATTCTACTCAAATATTTTGCAATGAAAATGATAAGATTTTTTAAACATCTTTTCCAAGGTGGAAGAAGTCAGTTGATTATTCACCCACAAGTGAAGACCAAAGGTAGGAAATTATCAATAAGTTAAAAATACCTTAATGGATTGGCCCTTGTCAATACTGCAAATCTATTGTTTCAGAATCATTGAAGCTAATACCTCTACTTATTTTGGGAGGCAAAATAAGAAGGGGGCCACAAACAAGAAGTTTGTCTAATCAATAATAATAATAATAATAATAAAAAAGAATAACTTGGTCTAAAAGGTAAACAGCATGGTAAGTACTTTCCATTCCAAAGAATCTCAGAGCTAGGTTAAATAGTGAACAGATAGGTAGGAAACATTACTATTATCTCTGCTTTCATTAAAATAGGCTACAGGAGAACCTGAGATGTCATCCATTGCTCAACATCACTGTTACTCAACCTGTAGTCTGAAAGAGATGAGACGCATGCAAATCTGAGATATATACAATATTCATCAGTGTTCAAGAAGCATATTTTAAGGCGAGTGTTATAGTGGTTCCCATACTTCATTAAAATACTTTAAACTAAACTCCAAAATGGTAGTTTTGTAAAATGGTCACACTGTTTACTTAACTGTTTTATTTATTTAACAATCCAGCCCCATCAACCTTTAAAAAAATGGTCTACTGATTAAGAAAATACTGTGAAACTTATCTAGGCTCTTCCTCTGTCTCAAGTGTGGATCAACACTGTTTGTGCTAGAAATAAGTCTAACCTGTTCTAAGTAAGTCCTTCTCTGAGCTTCAGCTAATGAATCCTAGTTTCTTAAGGATCTGTCTTTTGCGGCTGCAGTGTCTGATCCAAGAGATACAGAACACACTTGATAAATGCTGCCTTTTTGTCAGCAAGTTCCCGACAACTCTTCTGTCTTTTTAACCAGCTTTGCTGACACATCATGGTACTTTTATTTCCCTGACTTACAAGAATCTCACTTCTGATAACGTGAAAAGCTTTACTAATGTTAAAACGTATGTCTCACCTTCCACTTCCTTCCATCCACGTAATACCATCACAGGAGAAAGATGGGTAGATATGACATGATTTGTCCTGGAAAAAAAAAATCTATGCAGGCTCTCATCTTCTGGGTGCTTACAAACAGTCCCAGTATTTTTCTGGAAACTGAAGATTAGGCTGAGTGCGCTAATTCTCTTTCATCCCACCACATATTTCATAGATAGGAAGAGAAACAAGTGATGTGCCTAACTTCCAAAATCTCAGTCTCCACAAGATCATCACAGGTTTTCACAACTTGCAATAGATTTCCTTAATTTAGCATGATTAAATCAAGGTGCAATGAGAGCCCTCCTGTTCAATTGTTTAAGCATCACCAACAATTAAAACAAATGCTGGTTCTGTCCGTTCTGTGACATCATGAGAAAGGACATAAGGGAAAGAATAACAAAGCGCCAGAGAGTGATGAATGGGAGCTATCAGAGAAGCCATCTAATCTTTTTGGCCAAAAAAATGAGGCAGTAATTGCTTGGAAGTTACATCAGCATTTAAATACCAGAGAAGCAGAAGGGTTAAAAGAAAACAAATCCAGAAACAAACTTCTGATGGCTTTTTAGAGAAAGGCGGACATATAAACAGCTATACTGAATATCTGTATACAGAGTTTAAAAAACTTCACAAAAGCCAAGACAGACAATAGCTGGCAGGCTGCTCACTACAACTTTTCTGGGAGTATTAAAGATGATCTCTTTTAAATTCTTCCTGAGAAAAATCTCAGCCAGCTCCAAGGGCAGCTCATGTACAATCATGCCTTTGTTTAGTCAAGACTGCAGGAGTAGAACAAGTATAAACTCTTTCTGTTCTCACTCGGTGTTCCTCTGCAGTTCTACAGTCATGAAGCAGAAGTGTTTCTGTTTGCTGCAGTTTTCTATTGAATTAAAAGGCCACTAAAAAAATCATCTAACATCCAGCTAATCAGCTATAGCTACAGGCCTGATCCTACAAACACTGTGACATGCTTAACTTCAAGTATATGTAATTTCACTAATGTCACAGTCAGAAGACCATGCAGGAAGCTCTGTGCCATAGAGATGTTAACATTCACAGCAGTATCTTCTGCCAGTCTGAGTGCTATGGAAACATGGTGTTGTGCCAATGATTTCACAAGAGCTCTTTAGGTCTGACTGGTTTGAAACAAAATACCAGCACCCTCCCACTGGGCAAACATCACGCCTGACCTCTAGTCCAGGAGGTACCAAAAGGATTACTTAGCTTAGTGGGTTGCTCAGGTCTGTAATTTTTGTCTGTAAAATACCAGAAAAAAATAGGGAATAAAGCAGTGAGGAAGTTTCAGTGTTAGAATCAAGCTACCGTTTTACCTGAACATATCCCATCACAGTGGAGCAGAGTCTGGAGAGCCGCAAACATCAGGCAAGTAGTATCTGGTCTTCAGGTGGGTCTCCTGACTAAGAGCATGGGGAGGCACACTGCTTCATATAAAGCCTTTTATTTTAATGCAATTATTCAGTGAGGCAGAATTGCTTTAAGTTCAATATTCCATTTGCATGAGGGGACTTCTTAAAAGAACAGCTTGCAGTCTCTTCTAGGAAGAGCAGAAGACAACTAAACTTGAGTTTTAATTGTGTCTTCTTGACAGTGGAACAAAAATTGATAATTATCAGAGACCCTTCCAACCACTGGAAAGTGACTTCAGTTCTGAACTCTACAAATTCTGCTCTAAGAAATGCTGAAGTATTGCTAGCCAAAAGAAGGCGGCAGACTTGACTATGAAAGTAAGAGGGAAAATCACAACAGTGTTCACAACAGGGGAAAACCAACTTCAGAAAGGGCTCAGGCAAAGGGAAGCAAGAAAAGACTGTCATTACTTATTTACCTACTATGTTAGGTTCAGCAAGTTTACATAGTTATCTGTAACTAAAATAACAGAAACTAATCTCTCTCTGATGACAGCCAGAGCACAAGTTTGAAGCTCAGAATGACAGGAGGCACATTCATAATACATTACAGCAACACTAGTGGGAATTCAGATAGCATATAAAGACTGAAGAGACTTGTGCCATATGATGTCACCCCACACAACATCCAGTTATTTCTTAGATTTCTTATTCATGCAAAACTTCATGGTCCTTAAACAACAAGAGCTCTGCCTGACTGAATTTGAGTCCTAGTGCTCCCGGCTGAAGGTAAGAAACACAGATCGCATCAGAACCCACAAAATCCTGTAACACCAAAAATGTTTTTTGCCTTTTGCTTCTGACTGAGATTGCTGGTTATGAGGGGGAAGTTACAAGGACAATTCTCTAGGGACAAGAAACATGGGAGGATACAGGGAGAAATAACAAGGACTGGAAGCTGATATTGTCATCCTTTTTTTCCCTTTTGCAGCTAAACAGTAGTTGCAAAACTCTGGAAAAATGACAGCCCCAGATGATAGTACTGTTCATGACTGATTTACAAGAAGGAAGAGCTGAAATGCTGTACTTGGCCCACTGAGTAAGCCAAGCTGAGAACTTAAAGCTAATATAGTACAGAATTTTACTCAGTAAAATCCCATAATCAATTGACAACAGAGGAAAACATGAAAACAGACAAGAATCAGATCAAATATTGACTTTGTTCAAGATGAAATTCAAGCAAAGGCAAGAGTGCAGTGTATTTCACATGAAAAGAAGAAATCAGACCTGAAAAATTAAGCATAATTTGTGGAGAAAAATTGAAAGGAAAAGTATTTTGCATTTATCACCACAGCACTTAAGATCTCTAGAACACTTAGCAAAATGAGATGTAATGGAGATACTGTAAATTCATTTTGGAGAGGGAGAGCAGAATACTGGGAAATGCTGTCCCTGACACACAGAAGTGATATTGGCTAACTAAGCTGAAATATTCTATGCAATTATTCAAATTTTCCATAGTAAACACTGCAAGATGAGAGAAAACACAGGTGGAGCAATACATATAAGGTGCCAGTAAAATGTGAAAATTAAAAGGATTTTATTGACCGATATGTTCTTCCTGAAAACTTGTTGAAATGTACAAACTGGACATTCAGTAACTGATTTGTACATTCTGTATGTTACACTGATTCTTGTAGCCACTTTAAAGAGAGAATATTATTTTCACTTACAGGATGTTCACATCATTGCAGACACCAAAAGTGTTGATACATTCTAGTCTAAAAGTGAAACCAAAATAGAACTGGACATAATGGTACACTGCTTTATGCCAATCCTATTGACTCAACATGCGCCAGTTTCACACATCAATTCATAAGTACCTACTGTACAGTTAGTGAAACACCCGACCAAGCATATGTCTGAAGTCATGACTGCTTAATAAATTAAACCCCTTTTCCTAGACTTCCAGGTTATTTGTAGAGATAAATGTATTTAACTGAACTTGATACCCAGCAGAATGTTCAGACAACCATGTCTTGTCAGTCTCTCTCTGAAAGCTGTAGGTTATACTTCACAAAACTAATTTTAGGCGTAGGTATCTACACAAACGTGCGACTAGTTTCAACAGGCTTCAGAGTCCTTGCAAAACAGAATGCTCTACTCTCTGTTCATAAGCTATCACCTGACAAACAGTATTATCCTCAATTAATGACTGCCTATTTGTAAATTTAGAGCTACTTACTGATTTCAGGCCTGCTAGAACACTTAGGTATATTTCAGAGCTGCCTGAGGGCTTCAGAGCTTCTAATTTCAGAACTCCCATGTTTGTTTTTAAAATGTGCAGTCATTATAATGCTACACAAAGGCCACAGCAACTGTAATGCTTCATTCTGTTGCTGTCACTGAACACTGGGCATTGTCTATGTAGCAGAAGATACTAAATACTGCATGCCATACTTAACCTGAGGAGCTGTCTCACAGAGGAACTCATGTATGTCTTTGTACTTTTTCAATTAACCAATCTTTTAATTGCCATCCTATATGTCTTTTTTTCCTGGTACAATCCTAAGGGTAAAAGGTCATTAAGTTCTGAAGAAAAGAGGTCTCTTTTATAAGCTCAATACAGTACTTTTATATTTCAGACTATGATATACAATGTATACCATAAATTAATTTAAGACAAATACTTGTCATTTTATCTATGTAGGCACAAGTAAATCAGTGACTTTACTGAAGCGGAGAAATCTTCAATGGTATCATGATTCTGGACTCCATTTCCTGAATAAGGGGCACTGAAAAAAATTGAGACAGGGTTTAATTTCACTAACAGAGATCATTAACAGTTCTGCACACTCAGTTTGAACAGATATTATTATCTTCAAATTATTCTCCTAGCTAGTGCATGCCAAGTCATCAGTAACCACCAACATCCTTGTAAATGAAGCATAGTAGTTTGGAGAACAAGTGATTTTTTAAAATAATCTGTCTGTGCCTTTGAAGACAAATATTTATATTCCTTTCCACCATATTGAAAGTTATCTTACATTTTCTGGTATACTTCCTTTGAAATGTACCTTATGGAACCAAAATCTGACACACTTAGCATACTTTGGTGAGTTCTGTTATGAAAGCTATCTTTAATCTCAAAGACCTCCTGGCTTCTGGTTCCAAAGTCTAAATTCCCTTTTCAGAGGAATGTATTTAACAAGGTTCCCATATTTAATGAAATATTAGAGGTAATAATTTAATATAAAGATAAATTTCACTATTGGCTCCCTAAATTTTTGGACACAAATCTGTTTATACAAATTTGTTCTACGGAAGAGGTGCTTGTACAAAAATTTACTATTAATGTAGCAATTTTTAGTAATTAGGCAACTTTTCCAAGTTTCTACGATCAACTGCAAAATTCACTTTACAGCTAGTGAAACGTCCCTCCTTTCCCTTACAGTAGAAAAACTGACACAAAGACACACAAACACCCCCGAGAGATGCAAAACTTTGTATCATTGTGCAATATACTGATGAACAAAAATCATGTCAGGCACAGAAGTCTACCTCCAGCATTCCAGTGAAGTTAATAGGTTACCTGTGTAATAGACTAGTTCATCCCAGCCAGGTTTATGCCATGCAGCGTTTCTTATATCTTCTCTGGTTTGGAGATCTTTGTAAGCTGGTGAGGGAAAACAACAAGCATAAAGCTTAGAAGTAACTCCTTTTCCTTCTACACATGAATAGCTCCCTTAAAAGTATTCTAGTGCGTAATTAAGAGGCTGCAAACACTGGGAAGGAGAAAAGTCAGAAGTTCTTCTCCAGAAAAAGGAAAAGCTCTCAAACCAACACAAACAGAAGGAACTGGGGAAGAAAGAGAATGTCTTAGACACAGGTAAGACAAATAATGCAACAGAGTACAGTTCTACATGAGTGGTGTCAGATTTCTAATGCTGGAATATAATATTCTGAACTGTTGAGATATGAAGATAATACTGCATATTTTCTAAAATAAATATTAGACAATGAGTTTCTTCAAGTTGACACAATCCTAACATGTGAAAAGCAGCTAAGCATTTGTGGAGACTAACACACAGGGAAAGCCAAAACACCATGATGTAGTAATGCAAATAAATACTTGAGTTTCCTTTTTGTAGGTGTGGTATATGTGATGCTTGCAACTAATCTGTAAAAACCTGACTTCAGCATGAATGGGATGGAGAAAACAGATGGCAGGACATGGCTTGTCATGCCTATGTTATTGAAAGCAAACAAGTAGTCCGTAATAGGAAAGGGCCATGAGAAACTGTTGAGGGAAACAAAACAAAACATGAAATGTTCACTTCTGTTTGCCTGTTTTGAAGGATAAAGTTACCTACAGAAAAATTAAGAAAATCAACACTGTTGATATAAAACAAAAAAACCCCTTTTAAGACACTTCTTTGCCTTTTGTAAAAACCTTGTCTCCTGGGCAAAGTCAACAGTCTGTTAGGGGCTGATTTGGTGAGAAAAAAGCAGAGAACGTAAATTTACCCCAAAGGTGATGAACCATATACAGCTGTCCAATTTGTGAGAAAAATCCTCCAACTGCTTCATTACTATCCTGTCGAAAACGAATTGCACGAGCCCTACAGAAGAGAAAAGCAGTCATTAAAAACATCGGATCTGGGTAGGAAATAAGTGATACTTGAAAGGAAAACAGAGTCGAAAGGAAACCAAAATGTTAAACAGCATTTGTAGTACACTTTAGTAATTAAAAATAAGAAAAAAATCTGCAATATACTGATTTTCAGCACTGAGTAATTAAAATATACCTATACATCTTGTTAGAATGAGTCAAAAGTGCAGGCCTACAGTTTCATTAGACTATGCATCAATCATTCTTCAGCGTTAGACTCGGTATAAGGGTAACTGCTGGAACAGTGTAAAGTGGCAGGCCATTTTTATAGCAGGTTCTTCTAAAACAAAATCCTTGAGTTTCAGTCATATCATCTTTGCCATACTCATTTACCACAGATTTTGTGGTAGTGGAATACAACTTTTTTTATTTACATAGACCTTTGCTATGCATCTGTCCTATGCAATACTCCATGACTTGCTGTGTAAATAAGATCAATATTTCTCTTAACTATAAATCTGTTGCATCTTCTAAAACAGATTGGCTACCACTATAGATATGCCTACTTTATAAAAATTCTAAATTCAATTTACTTTATTCAAATTACTGTAATTGAATATAAATAATTGAAAATAGTCCGAATTGCTTAACTATCAACCATTAGAATTGCAAGGACAGTGAACGTACACTGAAAGAAACTGGAAGACTGTCTCAAATGCTTTTAACCTGTATATTAAAATACAAGTGTGCTGCTCAATAGCTTAAGAAGCAACTTGACTTTTAAAGGTTAAAAAAGCCAAGATTTAGCCCATTTAAACTAAAAGTAAGTCAGCTTCTAGTTATCTTGTGAAAATTGTAAAAGATCAACATAGTCTCAAGGAGATCACCACCCTTCACTATGCCGTGTTTTCTGCTGAAAATAAATGGTTTCTGCTATATTGCAGCAAACTAAAAGGGTTATGTGAAGAAAAGCCAAACCACAGAGCCCACAATGTTGTCTGCACTCAGAATTCCTCCTTCTTTCCTCAGAGGATAAATTAAGGCTGAAAGAACTATCTTACAAGTTGCGTAAGTACAGAATCAGGCTATTAACCGGGTGACTGAAATGCTTTGGTACCATTCCGCCACCTCCACTTTGTGATTTTTAACATACATCTCTCAAATAGGAGAAGGCAAGTGCTGAAGCAACACTTACCAGTAATTTCCCCACTCAATCATTGTTCCAGGCTATGAAAACAAAACAAACTGTTAGAAATATAGTTTAAAGAAAGTTAGAATACTTGGACAGTTTTCACAACATTTACGTATGGAAAACACTATGTATTAACACAATCACTTCCTTCGAGTGATAAGTGTATTATAATAATCTATAATTACTCTGTTTACTTACTCTATCACTCCCTAGTCATTTGCTTGAAATTTCCTTCAAATGAAAACACGGGGTTTTCAGCCCTGCAGATACTAGTATCTTGTTGCAGCCTGCCTTCATTTTGGACCCCACACTTTGAGAGCAACAATGACTCAGACACCAGCTTTGATAAGAACCAGATTTTTAAGATGAGGTCTGTTTTCCATCTACACTGTATAGACATGCTTTGAACATTTTAAGGCAACATAGAGCTTAAAAAATAATAAAAAAAAAAATTAAACTTACTCTAAGTTGATAGGATCTCAGTTCATAAATATTAGGCCCCTCTCGGGGAACCGGTTCATTCCAGAAACTAAACTCCAACAATAATTGGTTCTTGCGTGAGAGAAGCATGTTACCTCTTTCTTTGCGAAACTCTGTGAATTCCTAAAAAACAGTATGATCACTGTTAAATAGTGCATTATGTTTCAACAACAAAAAACAGTATACCATATGGTGGCTTAGATTTTTTTTTTTAACGCTACCTTGGGGTTTTGGGACATTGAAATCCTTTAAATTGTCAAGGCATCTAAATTCCTCTGGCGTATTTGAAAATTTCAAGCGGTATGTTTACACAGCACAAAATTTAAGTGTTTCATAAAGCATTCAGGTATAAAACCTCAGTATTTCTGAATATGAGAACAAATCCTTTTCTAAAGAGGTTTCTAAGTTTGTACAGGAAGTGATGAGATACTGAAGTAAAAGCGAGTATCCAAACATGCATTTTTTTGCTCAGACTATTCGTTGTACTCTTCTGACTAAAATAACCAATTCTAACAAAATCAATGCATTTTACCTTATTTTGACGGAGTTTACTCATGACCTCATTGAGAGCTGGATAGCCTCCCTCATATCTCCACAGATGAACTGAAACAGAAAAAAGGAAGCTTATTAGGGATGTCACAGACCAGTGCTAAATGTTATGGAACATCATAGTATAAAATATTCTTCATACTACAGAATTATACAAAAATAGAAATCAGGTAATAGGTTTAAAAATAAATTTTCATTAAAGAAAGCACTACACATTTGAGCATTTAAAGAATAATGGAATTATCTGCTTTTTGAAAAGGGTTCTCTTGGAAAATTTTGCAATATACTCTGAAGATAACAGGGGAATTTCTGAAAGGACTTTTTGTTGCCATGCTACTAAGATGTGATGACTTTACATAACTGTAGTTGAAACTGAGATTCAATTTAAAAGGATGACTTCATTCCAAAAATGTATTTTATATCCATTTCATCTGACAGCAATAGAGGGGTAGACTTTTTAGTTCAGTAAATTACTCAAGCACAAAAAGCAACACACTTTCTATAGGACATGAAAAATGATGCAAATGTTATTTTTAAGATAAACATTACATTAAAAAAAGCAGAAGATATCTGAACATGCTAGAATTGTTACATTTGCTAGGATTTTCCCCACAAAAACAATTTCAGAACGGGTATCTACATCTGAGTTTTTTCAAAGCAGTCTCTCTTTAATAAACCATAATAAATCTCTTTAATAAATCATAACAAGATTTATTTACAAGCACTTAATATAGCAAGGCAACAACATTTCACCTCAAAGAGTCACAAAAGCTATTTTCTCTCCTCTAAAGCAGTCCTGTGCCTTTTCCAGGACAGTGAACTGGACACTAATGTAAGGCACTTCACTATGATTGCAGATTCGTCCACTGCGTCTGCTTCTGCTGTCTTATCCCCAGGGCAAAGTTGATATATCCATCTAATATTAACACAGCCTGGGCACAAGTACTGAACAAGTCAAAACCCCATAATCTGCTTTATTACACTGCCAGAACTGTTGCAATAACATTTTCAAGGCAGGCTATGGATGCAATTACAGATACAGTCTGTGTTAATACGCTACAAAAGCAAGGAATGAGACTTGACTAAGATAGTCTCATTTCGATTGTGTTCTTTCCCCAATTTCCCTTATACTTTTAGAACTGCTTCTCAGACATTGTTTGGTTTATCTACTGTTATTTCTTCTCATTTGTTCAGTGTCAATATTGCAATATGCTGTGAATGCAGGAAAAATTAATGTGTACATGAGTACATTTTTCAATAATGAAGCAATGACATTGATACTAGCATAGCTCTAACAATGGAGCTACATAACAAACTACATAATAAATATCAGTACACCACTCTGTATTCGTGGCTTCCCGTTCCTTCAATTTCCCAGAGTCTGGGAAAATTTTCAGCTTTTCTTTCTACACTAGACTCTTTGTAGTTACCTCTGTAGCAGCTCTTCAGTAATTTCTAGTTCCAATATATTTTCAATCTGCATAGTTAGGCAGTATCCTTATACGAACATGAACAGAAATATTTTTACTTTCCTCCAGCAAAGGCCTAGCTTACTGTTGAGTTTACAATGCAATCATTTTTTCAGATGGTGTGAATGATTTGCATTTCATTATCATACAGCAATTAGAGTATGAAAATCTGAGTAAAGCTTTTATACTGGCCAATGCAAGATAAACTCTGTTATTGTAAACCTTTGCCTTTACCCTAAATATTCAGGAACATGATCTGTGCCCACAAAATATTACAGGACTATGTTTTACAAGGATTTCCCAAAACTGTTAATCTATCACCTGGAAAACATGAAAGCATATTAACAATAGCACAAATTTTAGGAATTAATGCTTTACTGTCAAACTCAACAAGACAAAAAGCAAGCACTGTAAATGTTAATATGACTACTGGTAAGTGATGCACACACACCCTCACTGTATACATTGCTAAAGGTTTACTGTCAACAGACGATTTAAAGAGAAGAAACCTGCCAAGCACACGTTTCACTTGTATGGTTTTACATTCTGTTGTACTTCTATCTCCTACCAGCCTGATCTTGCTCTCCGTACCACGTGTTCCAAGTCCCCACCAGTGCACATGGGTAGTGTTTTTCTTCATGAATCTTTGGCAGCACCTCTTGACTTGAAAACAAGGAATACAGACACTATGTTGCATTTCCTTCAGGGAGGCTACTATAACAAATGACCACACGTTTATCATTATGGTATGAAAATTCACAAGCTCTATTTTTCAGAAGAGAAAGCTGAAATACAAAAATCTGCTACACAGGGGAAAGATAGCTACAACACTATGAAAAATTAAGGTAAGTGTTACCATTTCTTAGACTGTATGACAAATACACAGCACGGTAGAATTCTTTCGATGCAATAAATTATGTCTTTCACCTAAAAGGTTATCCAACACATTAGGAAAATAAATATCAGGCTGTCTCACTTACAGAAAATGCAGCCTAACTACATGGGTGATTTGCTTTCCGAAAAGCTTTTCTTTGTCAAGGGAGGTAGAACACACAAAAGTAGGAAAGGACAGACTTCTGTACCAGTTACAATGCTATTAATTCTGCTGAGCTGAATGAATAAAACCAAGTATTTTCACAGATCCAATGATAACTGTAATTCATAGTATGCGGCCTTATTGCTTTCTCCATTTCAGGAAGTGCTCTTAGTTTGAGGCAACTTACTCATTAAAGCATACAGTGAAACTGCCTTAAAAATACATCCAACACAAAATTTCTATTTCCAGTATTTCTAACATTTTTTCAAACTTTAAAAGTGGCCTACATTAGCATTAGGAAATTAAGTTTTACTGATTGCTGACTCCATTAAGACAGCTTGCATTGCACTGTACTTGGATGAATAAGTCAATTAGTCCAGTTGAACTTTGCCTTTTAATATTTTTCCCTGAATAATTACCCGTCTTACTCAGTTTGGCTCATAGGCAGTGAGTCTCTGCACAATATCAAATAATAAGAAGTAGGCTGGTCTTGGGCTGAGAGTCATTAGATAGGAGTTTTCCTCTTGATTCTGCCACTGACTTTCTAGACAACCTTGACCAAATCTCATTACCAATTTGTACCTCAAGACTTCTCACTACATAGCGTAAATAATATGATAGAATGACTCTCCAAGGGTGTTTTCAAGGATGTTTCACCATCACTTCATTTTGCAAAGCATAATGAGATCCTAGAAAGGCAGCTTTAAACAGGAATGTTAAATTATTACAATAACCCTAAAATATATTTTGTTGCAAACTATAGAAAAAAAAAAAACCCGCCCACAAAATACCTTATGAACACTATCTTTTTACTTTTTAAAAATAACTGTTCCTAATTCTTCAGAAGGGGTTCTTAACCACAGTGACTCATGAAGTACTCTCATAATTGTCCTCATTATATTATTTCTTTATTAATACATGATGACTAATCCTTATTCTGATTTGATACAGAATAAGGAATTAACCTGTTCATCTTTAATTTAGGGAGAGGAAGGAGGGAAGTTCAGAGAGGCTTAGTGTTTTTTATGACTCCATTCTTAAACTTTCTCCTTCCCTGGAATACTTAAATTTGCTTGGGTTTGGAAAGAATAAATCTAACCACACGTACTTCATCTGTTTGCCGTCAGCAGTTTCTTTCTTTGCTATTGTTTTTTTTCTTGAAAATAAAAGCCTCTGCTTTCACTCAACATTCAGGTAGCTCATGAGATAACACAGAGAAGTGGTTCCCTGTCTTGTGTAACTGGACGTTTTTATATTAAGCTTTTAAACAGGAAGCCGGTTGAATGCTAATTGTGCTTCTCTATGTATTTTTTTTTTTTAAACAAAAAAGCTAAAAATACCTTATGATTGAATGTTATTCTAGTGGATTTCTATGTTTGTATGGCAAGGAAAACAGTTTTGGCTTATCTAGCCCCATTTCAAAGCTGGACACATGAAGGCACAGAGATGTTAGATGATCTACTCATGGCTGTACAGTCAAGTAGTAATGGAGTCGAGGACATAAACCAGGAGTTGTGAACTTGCTTCCCCACCATCCAGCCCAGCTAGTGTTCTCACACCACACTTAAAAAAAAAATTGGTTGCAGCAGGGTATCATTATGCTAAGAATGCTTTATTTAACTGACAAGATGATCACTGTCAGCGAGAAAGCACCGCTGTTTTGAAACGTGTGAGGCTCACTACATTTCCAAATGTAAACATACAGTTCTTGAAAAGGCAGTTATTCTGGCTCCAGAGGACTGATTATGTAGGCAGAACAGGACTAATATTTCTGCAATTTCATCCTTAAAGTAGTAAATTTAAAATGTTACTAATTCATACATTTTATAAAACTGTAACTTTCGGGAAAACCTGTAACAGTACTGCTCCCTTTGGAGGATATCACCCCATTGCAAAGATCCTACCCAACGATTTGCATAGTTCTTTCAGAGTAGATCTCAGTAACATTACTTTTGTAGAACGATATAGATGAGCTGAAAGTCAACTTCTGGCTTTATAAAACCTCCTTAAAGTTATACTTGAATTTAATACTGACATGTAGTTTTACTTACCAGAGATCTCCCCCTTCCTTTCCTGTATGCAGATAATAACCACCCTCAACACATTCCTACACGGCAGCTGGAGTGGGACCTGCTAGCATATCAGGATCTACCCTCAGTGACCAGCAATTGTAAGACAACTAAGGGAAGGGGGAGCGCTGTTCCAACAAATGTCAGCAATGTTTTCACAAAAGGCATCATCCTAAATCGCAGCTTAGCAAAACAACACCTCCAAGAGGGAAGGCAGGGGGTAAACAGAGTAATGTATCTTTTGCCATCTCTCTCCAAGAATAGTATGATCTCTTTAACACCATACCCTGAAAGTAAAAGCAGAATTTTTCAACCTCCCCTCCTAATAATTATGGTATTTGCCAATTTTCAGAACAGCTTGTGATCGAATCAACATGTCTAAAATGTGAAAACATAATACACACACTTACCAAAGCTTGTTGTAGGCGTCTAGACATTCTGGTTTTACATTGTGAACTGAAACAACAACATTATGTGAGAAAAGCAGGAAAAAAAATGGTAATGTTAAATATAAAAATATCACTCACTCTGTAGTTTATACAGACTGCTGGTCTCTCTTTTGGCTAGAAGGTTGGAGTGAGCATCTTTCCTTGGATCGACTTTGCGAACAAATAGCGATTTTAACCAACTGTCTTCACGAGATCTGCCAGTTGAAGATACCAGCCCCCTACATATTAACAAGTACATTATATTGTCACTGAGCATGTCCTGAAAATGCCCACAATGCAGGGAAGATTGTCACAATCAAGTTTAATGCAAACACTATCATAACACACAGTTACATATACATGTTACTAAAACTTTCCATGAGCCACTTCCTAGCAAGGTAAAGGCAGTTCTTTCCCCACTGAGATGTACCCTCTCACAAACCATTTTACTACATACAGAGCTGAACAGTTAACCATACACTATCCACTTTGATTCTTTGTGCACGTGGCAGGGAATGGTGGATGGCTGCTTTTGCCGCCTATTTATCTTCTTTTTAACCAAGTGTCTTTGCTCAAGAAGGCTAGGTCTGTCCTGATGTACACAGACAACAGTGAAAAAGAGCAAAAAGACAGTGTGCATAAGGAAAAATTTGTACAGTTTAAATAGGAAAGTAACTGCCATATGTTCCTATGTTGCTTAAATATAGGTCTAAAAAAGGATAAGTTAAATAGCACATCTTCAAGAGAAAAAATATAATGAAAGTCTAATTTGGGAAAAATTTTGAGTGGCAGGAAACAAAGAGCCTGCAAATATTTCAATTCCAAATTCTGACAACTGTAGTATGTAGAGGTACAGATCCACATTCTTTGTACAATGTTCACAATTTCCCTTTCTTTGAAACAGAACAATTTCACTGTCTTTTATCTAATCTTTATGCAGTTTCTGCAAGTACGCTTCCAAAATAATACACTTCCCTTTACATCACAGAGTACAAAAAACATTACAATTGATAACTGTGCTTTTTTAAAATGATGTGTTAAAGGAATTATTCTTCTCCTTCCCAGCTGACAGAAGACCCCTCAATCACCAAAAACTGTGCAGGAGGACAAGAAAGCTGATATATTTAACTTATTCTCTGCAATGTGTGACAGGGGATCCCAAGCTCAAATGTTTTTTCTCCTTTTTCATAAGAAGTACTTCCTTCAGTCTGTCTCTTTTTGATATGGGGTTTCTGCTCAATTACTAAAATATTTCTCCAACATACTAAAAAATGTGGCACTACAGCTGGAAATTTAAACCTCTTCCTGTCTCAGAGGTCAACTTTTCACCCTTAATTACTGACTAGGAGAACCAGAAGATAGCTACCAATGTTCAGCTATAAAGCTGTCTTCCAGATATCAACAGCTTGTGACAATCATTCAAGAAAAAAACAATAGGGAAAGAAACTTCCTTTGGGAAAAATATCTTCATGAACATGCCTGTCTGTATTACACAAAAGTAGTTCACATTAGCAGTGTTTTTCAACCATCAACCTTTCAGTCTCAATGTCTGAAAATAACATAATGAACTGGTCCACCCTGTGGAAGCAGGATGGAGGAAAGGAAAAGTATTTCATAGCAGAGAAACAATAACAACCAGAAGAACAACTGCAGCTGAAATGACCTTCAATGTTAAGAAGTAACTGCTAAATACCTTATTGGTCTATTTATCGAAAATAGTGCCTTCTTTGGCCCTAGTCAAACACACAAACATGTGACTGTGCTGAAAACTAAGCAGCCATTCCTGAGTAAAAGCATTTAAAAGGGCATTCCACGATAAGGCTATTGCTAGAATAGAGTACACAGCTGCCTGGTGCAGAGGTATCTCCGATCTCAGCTGGAGGAGGCGAGGCACAGGTGACTGCAGTTGTGTTGTCACATCTACATCAGGTGCCACAGGAACACAAGCTGTCCCAGAGGACAGGGGGTAAACACCACCTAGTAAATCCAAGTTGTTTTAAAAAGCTCCCTTAAAGTAAGCACTAACACTCACTGGATGGCAACGGGGGCTCTAGGAGACAGAACTCAATCCCAGTCCTGCAGTGCTCATTTTGGCAACTCAGATCTGTAAACTATCGCCATTTACTCCTCCTTAATTAAACGGAGTTAGCAAACTAACATTTAGATCGCTATTCTATGAAGATTATTGTTTGCAGCAAACTTTGAAGATGAAAGAGACAAATAATCATGCTGCTTCTCTTGTGAACCAGCTTTATCAGCAACAAGAGTAAGCTGGAGTTATAGGGATAATACCGAAAAGCAAATTCCTTTGCTATTAAGAGAGTCTCATGACTTGAATGTTAAACTGCACCTAAAACTGGAAATGTATTTAATTTTCAATACAATGAAATGAGTAATACTTTACATTTATGTCAAATCTTTTACCCAGCAATTGTAAAGTTCCTCATGAACAATGACTAACAAATCATGAGTATACATCTAAATATACACTCTACTTATAATAAAAAAAATGGTAACAGCTGAAGTTTATTAAAACAGTCAGTGCACCCAATGTGAGATCCTAGGGCCTTATTTTTAATCCATATCCTTAGAGAAGTCCTACACTACTGGTGTCATGCTAGACACCCACAAATCAAGAAGGCCTGAACTGATTACTGGTTCACTTGTGTGTGCAACAGGTACCCAAGATTAGCTCTGGAAGAGTAGGGACTAAATTCATGGCTTTGGACTGCCAGTTGTGAGCATCAACCACAAATTAGTTCAAAACTAACCCATCATCCAAAAGATCTACTTTTAACTAACTTCTTAACTTTATGCCCCACAATATTATAATATCTGTTCCAAGTAAAACAGATATTGGATTCAAATTGTTCCAAAACCCAAATACCACTAAAGAAAATGTGAATATACAGATAGAATAGACACACTATAAGAATTACCGTCACACTTCACAATTTTTAATTTTCTGGGAACAATACTTATTAAAGAGAGTTTTCATGCAATCTTTTAAGGCACTGCTTGACTTTCCTAGCAAGTTCTTACCCTACAAATGTTACCTATGGGCTTAGCTTTCTGGCTACACAAAAGGATAACACTGAATAGCCTGCTTAGATTAAAAACAATGGTGAAAACACTTCTATCCTATTAACTTCTGCTTTAGCATAAAATATAAACTGAGTGGGAGATATCAGGTCAAATATTTAGATTTTGTAGAAACCCACGTTTGCTTGGAAAAGAAAGAAAAACAACTTGTCTACAATTGATAGTATTTGATCTGTGGTCTAACCAGATGTCAAAGTTTATTTGAAACTAAAAAAACCCCAAAACATGCACATAAAAATCTCACAACATATCCTCTGCACAGCTCCCCCTCTTTGTTTTAAACAGCTGCTTGCAACAATGCCTTCAGTCTTGCACAGGGGCTGCTGCCCATTCTGAGGCTTGAGACAGCAGCTTTCCTTGTTTCAAACAAAAGGAGAAAAAGACATATGTAGATCCATCCCAGCTTGGCCACTTCTGTGTCTCCAACACTCAGGGAGCATGCATGTCTGCTTCCTATATTCATGACATGTGTGCACATCTGTGCCCTCAGAGCTGTGTATGTGCGTGTGCACTCTTGCCATCCAGGAGGTGTGTGCATATGTCTGACTCTTCACACATTAGACATGCAGGCATGCAAATGTCTGCACCCTAAAACCTGATGGATGTCTCTGTGTGTGCCCCAACACCTGGGGGTTGTATGCATGTGCACACACATCCCAACTCCAAAGGACAGTATGAATCCCTGTGCCCTGACATCCAAGGAGTGCACATACATGCTGAGGTCCATGTGCAGCTGTGCATCACGAAGGCAGGAAGATGCTGGTGTGCACAGCCATACACTCCAACAGTGGGGGAAACATGGACGTTGGGTAGGGGTGCAACCTGGCACCGTGAGTATGGAACAGTTGTGCATCCTTACACCAATGAGTGGTGTTGTGTGTGCAGCCATGCACCCCAACACCAGAGGACACGAGATGCAGGGTGGCCACGCACCCTGTTGCCCGGAGTTGGGATGCAGAGTGGCTGTACACCCTGATCCTGGAATTATATTTGGGTGCAGAGCATTCATATACCCCAACACCAGGAAAACATGTCTGCAGGGTGGCTGTGCACCCCGAAACCCAGTGATACGTGGCCGTAGGGTGCCCATCCACCCTGTTGCCTGCAGTGACAGGGTGTCCGTGCAGCCTGAGCCCGGGGGACAAGTGGCAGGGGGTGGCGGACACCCCGTCCCCGGTAGGGCAGGGGTGCGGCGCGGCCGGCCGGCAGCGCGGCCATCATCCCCACCCAGGTGCGGACTTGGGAGAGGGAGGGGAAAGGGCTGGCCTTGGGGCCCACGACCTTGAAG
>NW_009594911.1:0-1069 GCF_000690535.1 Cariama cristata
CCCGGCAGCAAGACGCTCACCTTTGCTCTCTGTCTTGAGCTCCTCATGCAGCAGGTCGTTCTGCCGGTTGCCGAGGACGAAGGCCAGGAAGGAAAGGATGAGGGCGTTGAGGATGCCGATGATGGCCAGGATGTAAGCCCAGCGCACGGAGCAGTCACCCAGGGAATACTTCCCCGTCTTCTCCCCGCACATGTCCCGTATGGTCTCTGCATCCCAGCCGTCGGGAAAGATCATGCAGCCCAGCACCAGGCAGAGCGCTGCAAGGGGGGACAGGAGGGGGAAACGTCAGAGGGGACACAGGGCTGGCAGTGCTGGGTGCTGAGTCCCCTGGTCAGCCCATGAGTGCAGCCTATGCCTGGCAGGGAGCCCACCTTGGCCCTATGATGGCCAGGTGGCACGACAGGTGACAGCCACCGCTGCCCCGGGGGACTGCGTTTGCACGTGGCTGCCCCAAACCTGGCCCACGCACAAACGGGGATTTCAAGATCTTGGTTTCTTCAAGCATCAGCCACAGGATCGGTGGTTCCCCATGGGCTTTCCTCATCACCGCAGGCTCCCGGCATGTGGGCAGGAGCTACCAGCGCGGTGCAGGCAGGGATGCTGCCTGCCAAGAGGGTTGTCGTCCCCATGAGCCCCCGCACCCGACCGCCTCGCAGCCTGCAAGCACCGCTCCCAGCGGGGTTGCTTGCTCAGCGTGCCTCCGTCCCGCACGCTCCGTGCCGAGCAGGAAGACATCAGGGAGCACCAGGATGAACAGGAAGGGAAATGCCACAACAAAGCCCGTGACCGTCAAGGTAAGGAGGTGACATTTTTTTCCTAACTACAGCAAGTACAAAAGCTCCTCACCCCATATTAGCTGGGAAGGCTAAAAATATTAATGATGCTGGAGAGCGGCCAGGATGCCCTGTGAGTCTTTTTGTCCTGGATTAGGGAAAAACCAAGAGGCTTGTGCCCGCACAAGTAACAAGGTACCTCCCTGTCCCTTATTGCCGGAGGCACAGCAAACAGCCTGCCGGGCACAAGTGCTGCCGCAGTGGCAGGCCCCGGGGACAAGCGGCCGGCGGGGTGG
>NW_009594911.1:1124-2567 GCF_000690535.1 Cariama cristata
AAGGAAATCCCAGGGTGGGGGGAAAGCGAGCAGAAGGCCGGCACGGGGCATCGCACCAGGACTCGGCATGGCCCTCGCATCCCGATGAGCTGCGCTGACTGCTCTCCCCAGGAAAGGGCAGGGACACTGAGGCAAGTCACCCTCGGCAGCCCACGCACCGGCACGTAACACCACTCGCCAGCTGCTGCCTGGGCTCTGCCTCCTCCATCCATGTTACAAACCTGCTTGGTAAGAGCATCTTTGCAGACAGAGGGGAGCTCTGAGAGCTGATTTACCGCCATACACAGTCCCAGTGACACCCCAGCACCGCATGACTGCACAGCGCTGTGCGTGCATGAGGAGCCGACAAGCCGGCATCTCCAGTATATCCTCACCGGGGATTCCAGCCAAGCACGGCCACATCTGGGACTGCTAAGACTGGACCAACCCAAAGCCATTCCCTCTGGAAGGAACCGTGTAATTGGCACTGAATCTGTGTGCTGCATGGTAAATGGCGAGGAGCAACTTGGCCTGCCTGCTAACCTGGGCACCTGCGAGCTAGACGGCATTTAATTCAGCTGAGGGCCTGGATTAAAGGCGAGAAGGAGCGGCAGACCTGTGCTGGGGACTCTTCCCTGGAAAGCAGAAATGCCAAGAGGATTTTAGAATCCACTGAGCTCCCAGTGCAGTGCAGCTGTGAAAAAGCTCAGATGCTCTGTGGCCAGGCCTGGTGAGGGGGTGGTTTTGCCCCCACAGCGCTGACAGGACCCAGCCTGGAAATGGGCACGGCTGTAACAGCTCTGCCGAAACGGTGAGGAGGAGAAAAGAGCCGCAAGTGTGCGGTGAGGCCGGAGGAAAGCATTGTAAGCGGCAAGGTGAGCGCTCCAGCTGTCTGGGTGGGCAGCAGCCCTCAGAGACAGCCCCTGTCAGCCCAGCAGAGAAGAACAGGGCTGTGCTCTAGGGTGGAAGAAGAAGGTAAATTAAAGTAAAAAAAAAAAAAATAATCAGGCACCAATTTTACCTGCACCACCAAGGGCTTGGGTGGGTTCCCGGCTTTTGTACACAGCCCTCAGTTGGTCCTTTCCAGGAGCAGAATGGCAGCCCTGGGGCTTTCCTCGGACGCTGCAAGCATCACTACTTCCTCCGCATTTCTGAGCATTTATTTGGGCTTCGGGTGGATCCAGCTGCCCGGGTAAAGCAGGAGCTTGCCAAGAGCTCACCGCCCTGCAAACACTACAGGTGCACGTGTGAGGGTCTCCCAGGACATCAGCAGGTCCCAAAGACGGCAGGATGAGGCAGCAAGCCCATGGGATGGGGCAGTGGATTAATGGGCTGAAGGGCTATGGCACTCGTGGAGGACAGGAGAGACAGGGTTTAAGGTGAAAGCAGAGATCAGCTTAAAAAAGTATGGGAAAAACACACAGCACATGAGCCACCGGTGCAGCAGGATGTCACAACATAGCC
>NW_009594912.1:0-1244 GCF_000690535.1 Cariama cristata
TAAGGGTCTTTTCCAACCTAAATGATCCTTTGATTCTATGTTCCCCTTCCTCTGCTGGATGGCTGTGCCCACACTAGAGAGCCTGCAAGCAATCCAGATTGACCATTGCAAGGCAGAAGCTGAGCTAGTAGCTAAGAGACCTCTTTCGCACCATTCTCCAGAGATCAGGTCTGTGCCTCCAAGGCTCAGCCCAAACCGTCTCCTATTTTCTGCCCATTAGAGAGGAACCCCCGATTGGCTTGGTCTGTGAGACACGGCAGTGCCACTGCCATCGGCCAAAGGAGCTGCCCTCCTTGCCAGGGTGTTGGGGTCCTTTTCCTTTCTCCACCAGCCATAAGAAGCATTATTTAGTACTGTGTGATGGTTATTCATTTGGAGTTGGGGTTTTGGATTTTATTTTTTTTTTCACTTCCAGGTGAATGGTAAAGTGATTCCTAATTGCTTCCCATCGCACGCCAAGGTTCCCTTCCTCCTCCCAGTCTAGCTTCTAGACCTAATCAATCAGACCACCTTAATTGGTGTTTCACTGCAGTCACTCACCCCCCCAAAACAGAGCGTGGAGAAAAATGCAAGGTTACACATTGCATTGCCCTTACCCTGCCACCCACTGCACTTCAGAAGTGCACAGGGAGGGCAGGTCCTGCTGGGATCCCTGCGCCTCTCCCCATCACACCCACCTTCGGCTGGAAAGGGAGATTGTGGCATCAGCCTCACGGCACCAGGAGTGAGACCGGTTGTCAAACCCAGCCAGCTTGCCCCAGCACTTGGGGATGATCAGGGATCTCTGTACGATCAATCGCTTCCCATCTCTATTATTTTTTATAAATATGCACATTCGAAATCTCTCGTTCTTCCATAGGAGTTACGGAAATGCACAATGTGCTTTTAACATGCGCATCCTCTACCGAGTGCAATAACCTCTCCTGGCCCATGGCTGTCCCGGACTTTGGCCATTGCTGTCAGCAAGGCAGAGAGGATCCTGCCGTGGGGACAGCCTCCTGCTTTCAAGAACCATGTAGCAAATATACGGTGGAAGAGCCAATTCGGATTTCAGTCCGTGGTGGGCAAAGCCTGTTACAATGCTGAAGGCCAACAGGGAGCGTGTTTTTCCTTTCCCTGTTAATTATCTATTATGAAACTCTGAGTTTCTTCAAGCTCCCAGTTATACCTATATCATTCCTCCATAAATCTCTCAGTCTAATACAGAGGAAAATTTTTTTATTGTCTGTATATAGTATATATAA
>NW_009594913.1:0-11133 GCF_000690535.1 Cariama cristata
AGCCAGATTAAGTTCTAGCTGGGCTTTGAGCTTTCTGATATTCTCCCTGCATAGCCTGACAACATCCTTGTGGTCCTCCTGAGGTGCCTGCCCCTTCTTCCAAAGGTCATAAACTCTCCTTTTTTTCCTGAGTTCCAACCAAAGCTCTCTGTTCAGCCAGGCCGGTCTTCCCTGTCAGCTCACCTTTTGGCACATGGGGATGATCTGCTCTCACGCCTTTAAGATTTCTTTCTTGAAGAATGCCCAGCCTTCCTGGAGCCCTTTCCCCTTCAGGACTGCCTCCCAAGGGACTCTGTCAACCAGGCGAAAAATGTTTCAGAGAAAAATATTTTTGTTGATTTCAGTCCATATCAAACAGAAATTTCATATTTATTCAATATTATTTTGGTTTATGTTTCAGTTTCTTCCACACACCTATAAATCAAACACTGCTCCTCCTGCACACACCCGTAACAGACTTACCACCACAACGCAGGGGACAAGAGGGTGAGAAATCTTTCTTATGACATCAACACAAGTACCCAAAAAAGCAAACAAGAAGGAAAATTATCAAACTAACCCGTTTGTGCCAGATACCTGCCTAACAGACACAACTAGCAATGTCTGCTACTGTGATGGAGACAAAAATGCTTCTTGTTACATTACAAAAGACACTCAGAAACTACCTTTCATCAGTTAACATTCAATCAGCTTCAAGTAACAGAAAATAGGAAGAACCTGCAGCACTGCCCATGGAAATAGTTTAGAAATACAGTAGTACTACAGTTCTTTTGCTTGTGGGCTCTTAGTAAGAAATAGCAGCATTGAAGTAAAAGTAAACTGTATGAAATTTCACTCAAACCATTTAATATGGTATTCTCTTACACAATTTGCCTTTTTTTTTAATCTAAATTGAAAACTTGTAATCCACAAAGTTAACAGTTGATTACTTCCATGGGCCTGAAGCGCACCCGTTCAAACAAAATGCAGATGTAAGCAAATTTCAGCATTTGCCATAAGGCTGACTGAAGCTCGGCTTTCTAGATTTGTACAGGAAACCTTTGTCGTATTTGGCAGCTGCTCTCTTGTGGAGCTCTCAGGATTTTATTTTTTTGTCTACAGACACAATTGCTCAACAGAGGAAGAAAATTTAGCCAAAAAAAGTCAGTTGCAGATACCTTTGCTATTTTACTTTGACAACCAAGATTATTCCGGATATTTCAAAAGCTACACATCCTCTAGGACAAGATTATCTAACACTGCAAACTAACCTTCAGTCCTGCTCCTCAGACCTGACAGTTACTTGAGAGCACAGATTCCACAGAAGTCATTGTGTGGCTAAAAACAGATACATTTTATACAGAAACTGAGTACTTATCAAACTCTCTGCCTTGCCAGCCAAGTACTTCAGTTCCTCCTATACCACTATGTAAGAGACCAAACATTTCCGATTCCTTTTTCTCCTCCAGGTAGAAGTGACTGGAAGCACTGCAGAAACAATATACCTCGTCTCTGGGGGAAGGGAGGGCCTCAAATTGCTCAACAGCTAGTCTGCTGGCTGACCAAAGAGAAGATTTTAATGGCTCTGGCAGGACCTCCGTCTGGCCTTTCACAGCCAGTAACCATGAGTTCTTCTAAATAATGACAGCTGCAAGTCTTAAGGAAGAGGGGAAGCAAAATATTTATCCACAAATGTCAAATATAATCTTATTTAATCACCTTCGAAATAGGAAATACCTGCATGGTATGTCAATATAACTGATAAAAGTAGGTACATGGCAGAATCTTACTGTAATTAAAGGACATTAGCTACCTAGACACCTATTAAGGCAGCAAAACAGCAGGACACACCATCCACTAGTTTGTGGAATGCGTTGGGGACAGTTTTCTTCAGAGACAGAGGAAATTGCTAGGGAGTGTCAGTTTCTTTACCTCTGATATTGATAGCCAAACTATTCAAAAATTTGGAAGAAAATAATTTAGAAATGAAAAGGTTTAGTATTCTAAGTAGGAAAGATGTAGCAGTAGCACAGTAAAGACAATGGGTTTCATGAAAAAAACAAATGCGTTTAACACTTTACAAGCAGAATAGCACTGAAGACAATGCAAAGTCTATTATGGATCTTGAAGTGAAACTACACAGAACATATCACAAGAATTTATATGAATTACCTTCAAAGAGGATGGAATAAAAGCTGAAGTAGCAAGGTCAAACTGAAGTCTGCCATGGAAACCATAATAGCTTGAGGATGTATTAATTTACCCAGAGCAAGCCATGAATTAAATACAGAGTCAAGATAGGAGAATGCATTGAAACGAAAGAAAACCAGAAATTGAACCAGCACAAATAAGCAAATAATTCCAATTAAAAATTTTGGAGGGAAAAGATTTAGAGGAACAGGTGTCTCAGGAAGATTCTCTCTCACAGGAACAAGAAGTACGTAAAAACAGGTAAGTCAGATTAACATTAATTTTACCACAATGTCCAAAGAATTTTAATTGGCATAAACTGACCCAGATGTCCTAAAACCGTACAATCTGAGGTGTTTATTCATAAAAATAAGACATTTTAGTCCAACAGAAAGAGAGCAAAACTAGATTAAGTATAATTTCGAACACGAGGGTGACTTAGTGTTCATGAACACCAAGGTACCCCAAATAAACGCTTTCATTCCACAGTGTGTTTCCTCTCACCTCCATTTAACTAACTATAAATTGTACCAAATACCTAGTAAACTCCACCAGTTCTGTAACACCTAAAAGTAGATTTCTTTTACAGAGTTCTGGTCCAGGTGGACCAGAAGCATGGTTTGTAGCAACCTCAGGTTCTTTCTGCAGGAATACATTTCAAGGCTATCGTGAAGTAAGTCCAGAAGTTCACGCAAGTACGCATGCTGGGATCCCTCAATAAGACCTGCCATCATTTGAAGACAGTAGAGATGTTGCTATTTCTGCCTGCAAAAATATGGCACTATCCTTGTTAATTCACTGGCACAAGACCTTCCTTCTAAGTAATGAAATCAGCTGGAGTTCATTACTATGAACTTTTAACTCTGTCAGTGCCCTGCAAGTACACTGCGTGGACCAGTAGCACACTGTGCCAACATGCTGTCTCCAGAAAAAACGTGCCAATAAAAGCCACAAAACGTTAGCAACATGAATGATAGCAACAATTGCTAAAAGTAACATGAACCTAAACCCAAAGACAATCTTCGCTCCACCAGCTACCAAGTTCTAGTAAACTTTAGGAAAGGGTATGTAACATATGTAATGGATTAAAGTGTTCATGCCATTTTATAAGATCCTTTAGTTGGAATTAGTGCCTACGAATTAAGATTGTGAAAAGAGCAGGCATGCAGCAGCACAACTGAGCAACCGTGTCTGGGTTAGGCAGGAGAGAATTTGGAGGGTGTCATGCCTAAACCACGCTTCACACATTCACGTAACCTGTTACTTGCATGTAAGCTAGGAGATATTCTCCTGTTAACTTATGCTTGTTAGTCCAATAGACTTTAAAACACAAAGCCATTCCAAGATGGCTGACTTGTTTCTAACAGCTAAAAGCCCCAGTTCAGAATACATCATGGTTTGAGGTGTTTATGTTGTTCTTTTCCTGCTAAAGCAGAAGAATTAACTCAGAATAATAAAAACATTGTGCACTAAAAGGCACCACACAACTCTGAAATAAACAGTAAATTTGGACTCACTCTCGCCTCCAACATCCTTCTCTCAGAGATCATAGTAACAACCACTTGGCAACAAAACAATGTTCCCTGCTATGAAACTCAATACAACTGTTAAAAAAAATCCACTCTGCAGCTGCTGCAAGAGAAAAACCCAAACCTTACCAATCAGCATCTGAACTTGGCCGTTGGAGATAATTTGGGAAATGACTTTTACCTCAACTTGAATATACTTATAAACTAGAGTTCTGTTGGCATTGTTTACCTCAGAGGACACCTGTAAATAGGAAAGGGAACATACCCTTCAGCAAGCATCAGCCCATGTGTGTCAGACAAATGCCAAGGCATGAAAGAAACATCAGTGCAAAATGTAGGAAGAAAGCAGAGGATACACTTCTCATGAGAAACAGGTGTCTGATAGGAAAAAACAGGTAAAACCTACTAGTTGCAGTATCAGAAGAGGGGAAGTGAGTCATGACCTGACCATTTATATTACGTTACTTGGAACAGGACACCCACCAGTTCTGAAGCATCACTCCCACTGATCTTATCTGTGAATCTTTGAGGCCCCTCTCAGAGTTCTCTCCCATTAAAGATAACCACATCTCTTTAGGAATATTTTTTAAAGTAATTAACAAAAATGCTGAAAAAATAAGAGTCTATGTTTGCTTTCTGAACTGCTTCTTGAAAAGTAGCGCAGACAGTTAATCCTAATAAACTAATGCAAAAAAGTACCATTTTTCTTCACGAGTTCCAAGTTTTTACAATGCAACTTTTTTGCAATGATACTAAAAGCTGCTCCAAGACCCCAGTCTCTTTGGCCTGCTTCCTCCCAGTCACTGGCCACATAATACACTGCTGGCCCCTCTTGCTGGTTTCAACAGGAAAAGGATGGGATTTAAAAAGCTCAGAGATTATCAGTAGTAGGGAAGTAACACAAGTCGGATGAAAAGAAAACAGTAAAGCTTACAATCTGTTACTTTGTGGTTGGAAATGCTAAGAGCAGAACACTGTGTACACACAGTAACGCTCAGTTACAGCTGGTTTGTATCAGAGGAAAGGCCATGAATGTTTGTTAGACTACGAGCACAGGAGTTTCTGAAAGACTTTTCTAAAGTCTCTCCTTTTAATCCAGAATCTTTTTGTAAATATTGCAGTACTCACCTTCCCTAGCTGGACAACGCTTGGCCTCCTTTGCCAGTAGTAAGGAAAAAAAAAAAAAATAAAAAAAATCTTCAGAGAGATGATTGAGGTAAATAAGCGCGGGGGGCTCATTTGACCCCCCCACCCCCCCCTCAAACTGTATCCTTGCTTATTAACAGCCACTATTTAAAGAGAACACAAACTTGAAGCAAGATCTTCACACAAAATAATATATTCTTAAAGTATGTCTGTCTTTTTATAGCAGATTTTATGCACAGAACTGTCTCAGTCCAGAAAGAAGTTAAAGATGCAGGCTCTGTTTGCTTACCAGGGTATCTCTGGAATACTCAACATCTGTTTAGCAAGTTACGAGTTGCTGTTTTTACTTTTGTGGAAAGGAATAAAGGTCCGGCAGTAGCCAATGTCTTATTGATAAAGTAACTTAAAGTCATTTAGTGTCATGGCTGATTATGAAGGACTTAATTATTTCAGAGCTTCTTTTTGTTACCATAATAGTGGAGAGATGCCAGAATATAAAACCAGCATGGCACCTCTACATCTGGCTGGTAGTAATAAGCTGTTAAGAGCAATGGGATTTGACTGGCACTGCCATCACAGAAGTGTACAATACATAATGTCTATTTTTCAGTGAGCAAAAACAAGCAGTAAAATGCATGTGCATTAACACCCTGGCTCCACTCTCTCTACTGGATCAATCTAGAAGACACTCCAGGCACTTGCTTGCCCAGTTGAAGCCCCAACTCTTCCATGACTGTATTGGTATAAGGCACATACAGATGCATAAAATGCAGATGATGCACAGCTTTCAAAAACTGTCATATGTGACAACACTTACATAGGACCATACACAGGTCCCATACCTAGGCTAGACGACTATTCACAACCTGCATACAAGAGCACAGCTGTACACGTATGGAGTTCAGTTGGTACCGCATCTCCACAGAAAGTCCTTTCCAAAGGGAAAGGCACAGTCCAGTGAATGAAGAAAAGGTCAACCCCATCCACATCACCTTAAGGTGAGCTTCTGCAAGCCTTTTATGTTACAGTTTTTTCTATTTCCATAAAAGGAAGAGATTATTAACTACTAGAAATGGCCAGAAAACAAAGCCTATTTCCTTTTTTCTCATAAAAAAAAATAATCCAGAAATTCATGAGACGGGAAGAAATTTCAGTGAAATCCATGTTGGCAAATTCTAACATAAATTCTCCATTTTGTTTACTTGCAAGACTTCTCACTGTGTCATTACCTCCCTACTAGGTAACTGATAACTCCTTATCATAAAATGTTGGTAACAAAAATTCCAACCAGCTCTACTGACAAACTAAATATACTTCAAAAATTTAAGTACTTACTGGCCAATATTTCCAAGATACTTAAAGAATTTATGAAATCAAACCACATGACATTATAATCAAGAACTCTGTAGTATTAAATATTCGTATAACCTGCAAAAGTGAATACTACATTAAAAATTAACTACTTAAAATTAGACTGAAAGTATATTACTCTGTTTCACAATTTACCAGAGACCAAAGCATACAAAGAGATGAAATTATTTAAAAGGCCAACTTCAGAATCACTATCAAAATTCAAATTTCCATTTATAAAGCCTGCCTCTACTCATTCCTGCCATATGCTAACTTATCCCTCAATTTAGAGATGTCTCAAAACAAAACTGCTTTGAAAAAATGATTAAATAATTTACATACATTTTAAATAAAAAATACTAGCTAAAATACTTTTATTATGATGTTTTGCACCAGGAGGTGCTGGTTCATTATGACCTCAGTAAGGAAGGTTCTCAGACTTTGTAAGTCATCATTTAAAATGCTATTTTTAAGGGCTAACACTATAAGGAGAGAATAGCATAGATAATCTTAAATCCCGTTAGACAGTGGGAACCCTTGGTGGTGTAGCATCAAGCAGGCCTCTGGTTCATCTGCAGCACACTGGGCAAACCCACTCCAGAGAAGAGATTACGCCCTTCCTGTCACGAAGATCCTACTATAGGATTTTCTTACAAGAAAACCACTCTATCGGTCATTTCCACTGTCAAACAGCAGCGATGTTCACATGAGAACTTTTTGCTGCATCCTTAAAGGCAAGGCCAGGCAGGTAGCATACCAACTGGTACCGAGTGAGACCTGCTGCGGGCTCCTCTGTTACAACGAGCTGGCTGAATTCATCCTCTGGCCAAGGGATTTGTGCAACACAACTCAGGCCCAAAGGCCAAGCTGCACAGCACAGGCCTGGGCATAGTCAAGTTAACTGTACCGTGGGTCACTAACTCCCTGATGGGCAATGATCTTCCAGTCAGGATAACTACAACCTACAGTAACAGTTATTAAGATGAGCATTTACAGCTTAATTCTTCTTACGCATTTTCCTTTTGATGACATGTTGACATTTTTGTGGTCTCACGCAAGATGCTATCATCTGTTGCCCACTGCTAAGGAAACAGAGTATGTTACACAACGGAGTCACTATAGGACACCGCCTTCCCTTTGACTGCAGCAGAGGCAGTAGCAGAACACAAGTGTGCTGTTTACTGCAAGACTGGGTTGGAATAGAGATCTCCAAGGGACATCACAGCTCAAGCAAGTTCCACTTTTCTGGTACACTAGGCTTTAAATACGGAGTTCTTAATGTTGCAGTCGTTCTTCTAGCAGCCTCTAGTGTTCACGGCAGCTATGAATCACTACTGTAACGGGGACATGATCTCATGCTAAACCAATCTTCCCCTCTAGGAAGAGCTGCTTTCCCAACTTGAAAAAGAAAACTACTGATGTGCTCCACTGAAGGAGCTTCCCATAACAGCATGTGTCCCTGTCGCACACTCCATTGTTATCTCTGTCAGGTTAAATTTTCTTTCAGTAAATAAATGAGATGCTAGTTCTTGTGTACCACAGAAAGGAAAACAATGTCATTTCCCTTCAAATAAATATATTCTTCAAGCTGGAAATTAACATATGAATTCACTGCCTTTGCTTTAGGCAAGTTTACACACTCAAAACAGTAATCAATTATTCTGAGTCAGTCACATCACCTCCTAAATGATGGAGTTATAAAAATGCACAGCCTTTCTTATCTCTTATTTCATTACAGAAGACTGCAAGGTGTAAATTTCAGAACCCTCTTCTACTCTTTGCAATCTACCAGCCAGCTAGGGGAAAAAAACAAACCAAACAAAACCACCACAAAATGGAAGACCTGTCACTATCAGCGACTTTTTCTATTATTTTGATTTATGATGACAAAAAGACATTCAAGAACAACACTGGAGTTTACAAATAGATCAGATTTTGAAGTGTACCAGATACATCACCCTCACGCTGAAATTTCAGCCAACCAGGATCTCAACGCTAAAGCAGTGTGCAGGGGACAGCAAGGGAGTTGATGATGGCTCTCTTTGAGCAGCCTTCAGAACAGATAATGATACATAGCTGGATATTCTACTAAGGTGCAAGGTTGAGATGAAGGTCCAAGAAAGTAAGAAAACTTCTGAAAAGCAAGTCGAATGTAAAATACAATCAGCATTTCAAAACAGTCTTTGTCCTAAAATGTATTACTGACTCCGTGAATTACAATGGTACAGTAGTGTATCACACCCTGCCTTAAGGGACTGTCATTCTGCTCACTTGAAGTCAGAGCTCTGGCTTTTTCCTCATCACTCTTACACTGTATTATTTATATCGGCTTTTACAAATGTTTGAACAGTTAAGAAATTTACAATCTAGACACAGTACACAAGACTAACTAGTAACATTTGTTTAGAAAGAGCTTGCCTCTTTGGCTGGAAGGATTTCCTTCTAAGTCAATAAATAACATATTCAAAAGTAATTCTATTTAAATCTACAACATTAAAAATAAATGTTTCAGAACTACAAATGCATTCTCTCCAATTAGTTTACCTAGAATTACTTACACAGTCACACAATGAATACGAAACAAATCTTTAGTCAAGATATGGACTATTTGTTCAATTAATTGCAATACATTAAAAAAGTTGTAAAAATTATATCTTGTAGTACTTACAATCCCTACTGAAAGAGTCACAAATTAATTTCTCCTAAGTAACCATCAGGCTGAACACACTAGAATTCTTATTGAATCAAAACATAAAACATTACTTTGGGAGAGAACAAAGGCAAATTTCTTCAGACTTGCACAGATAAACATACGAGTTTTATATACTGGAAATGTAAATTTAAACAAACAAATCAGAAAACCATACAAAGTTCCACTTCAACCAAATGAAAACAAACAACAGGTTAGATTAGTTTTTCTCCCCACTCACTTGAATACCACAAACCAGATACTTTCAGCATCTCCTACTGCACCAGCCTCCCAAAACTGCTACAGACAAGTTTTGGTTCTTTATACACCTGTGCACCAAGCCACATTTTCCTCACTGAAAAATACAGGTTATGACACTGAACTAAAAGGCTAAGTGCATTTAAAAGAACAAGAACAAAAGTTTGTTTGTTTGGGTTTTGTTTTGTTTTTTAAACAGACACAGGACTGCTAGTAAATTTATGGCAAGCATTTTAACTTTGAATACAAAAATCTTTTAGACTTTTTAAAAATTAAACTCTGGGAAAGTACTTCCAGTTGTTTCATGAAGTGAGCTCTGACCATAAGTTGTATACATAACCTTACAATCATTAAATATGAGACAAGGTTTTCAGGATCAAATTTCTTTATTCATAATAGCATAGTAGAAAGACACTCAAATGGATGAAAAATATGGCAGTACAAAGTTTAAATTAAAAAAAAAAATAAAAAAAAGAGAAAGAGGTAGAAAAGGATCATATAGCATAGGGTAGGAGCAAAGATAGATAAAATAAACCATATGCCTCCAGTACCAGTGCAGAACACTGTTCCCCCACAGCAGTCACCACTTTCAGCACCAGGTTTCTCTGCTTCCAGCAGCACAACTAAATTCATATTTTCCTTCACACGCTTTAGCATTAGAACCTAGTAACGCAGTTACAATTAATGTGATTTCAGTGGCAAAAGACCATTTTGTAGTTATGATATACATGTTTTTTTCATCTGTAGGTGCACTGTCTAATTGTTCTAAGCAATGCTGTCCAAAAATAGTAGTGCTATTCTAAATATGGAACATTATGGTGAATTGGATTGTGTCACTACAGTAGACCTGATATTTACCCTCCTAGTTTGGGGGCTGTCTTAAGTTCTACATGGTTTATTATCTTCAAAGCTTATGACTGACTTCTTACACAATAACATTAAATGTGCACTGCAACAGTGTAATAAAAACATATGTATTAAGATGCACAAGGTATTTGCTTTTCTTGTTCATCAAGCAGAAAGCTAAACAGGCCAAGTTTCTGAGTTTTAACCAGGTTTGACTAGATTAAGTGTAGACTCAGAGATAATAAGACTTTTCCCATTCACATAATTAACGTGGATTAAATTAAAGGGACCTTGCTTTCTCCCCCATCACAGAACTCTGGCTTTACTTGGTACCTGTGGCTCAAAACTTGATCATGTCAAACTGTCCCACATGGGAAGAGCATTAGAGTGCATCTAGCTTCTCTTTCCAGAACATTTACCAGAATGAGAATGACACAGCTGTTACACCCAAGTGTAACTAGCAAGAACTTGTCAATTCTGCTCTCAGCTCTAGAAAGTGCATACTATTTAATTATTAAAGCATTTGAGATTAGGAGCCAAGTTTCTGGATGCATTATGTGCTCTCACACCCATAAGCAGTTCCCTATAACCACAATACTCCAATGTGTGTGCTACTCTTTCCACATGATCCTCACTTAACCTCCACACTAGAATTAAGTCAGCAGTTATGAAAAGGACATAACTTGGCCTACAGTAGGATAATCACAATTATCCCTCCAGAATGCACCTGTTACTGTTATTTCAAGTGGGTCTGTTTAAAAATCAGTTACAAGCATACCAGAGATTTTTGGCTGCTGTTTACACTATTGAAACATACACAGCTGTGCAAGAACTCTAACTACTATTCTAAAGCAGAAGGGCCCAGACATCATAAATCATGCCTTATTCCAGACATTCAGATCACTTCTGACATTTTTCCTTCAGACATGAGAACATTATATCCTCAGTAACTCAGCAAACTCGCAATTCATCCAAGTTAGTGAATAACTAGGGTTTTAACAAAGTATACCTACCTATTTCTTCTGCTGAGCTTTTTCTGCTCACGTAAGTGAGGGAGGTATGCATTTTTCCCCTCAGATTACCATACCTGTGCAATTCCAGGCCCAGCCAGAGGGCTTTCCCTTACAGCCGCCTGGCAGCCTGTGC
>NW_009594914.1:0-4372 GCF_000690535.1 Cariama cristata
TTCCAGAGCCCTCGTTTTATAACAACCGTCTTCGTTATCTTAAAAGCGTAGGGAGGTGTCGTAGGCGTGCGAGGCTCCAACGGTATTGTGCTTAAAAACAGATATAAAGCCTTGTAAGTGGTAATAATTTGCAGCACTACGTGTGGCGTTCAGCCCTCATTTTTCACGCTGAACTTTCTATGATTTTTCTTGAACTGAAATATATGATAAAAAATTTCAGAAGCTACGAATATTCAGTCAGCAAGCGTACCTCCCGGGTGAAGTAAAGCGCTGCTGGCAGTCGTTTTTCACAAGCCTGCAGCAGGTGGCACTGACCCTTCAGCCATGCCCTGCAGCCAGTCAGGCCGGGGGGCCGGTGTCATCCTCACCGCCCCACGGCAGGCACTGCCCCTTCCCGGAGCCGCTCCGAGAGTACGGCGCTGCAGCTGGAAGTCCTGACGTTTGGAAAGGTTAGCACTCTTTCACTTCAGTACAAACTTGTGTTAAGGTAAACCCACAACACTGCACTTCTTAAGCGAGACTGTAAGAGTTTCCATCTAATTTTCCAAAACCCCTATCAGAAACGCAGACACATAATGTCTGGTATTACAGTTACCATTTTTATTTGTCCACTAAATGTCCAAACTTACTGGAAAGACAAAACCCACTTGACAAAATACCTGATAGAGATTGCAAAATGAAGGAAAAAAACACCAGTAAGTTCAGAAGATAGTTTATAATATGGAAAATTTATTTCAGCATTTCAGTAACAGTGGCTTCGTGCTCTCAAATATTTTGAATCCAGTCTACAGATAACCCTTTTTGAGCTCTGCAAAATGCCAGAATATTACTTTGCTAAATATCCATCACCTAGAGGGCAGCAAAACATTCTAATAGTCCAACTTCCTATCCAGCACACCATGTACCATCTCAAACTGTCTCATGTTTGAAGGAAACTTTGCCGTTTTGAATGTACACAATTCCCAAAGCTACCTTTATGGAAATTACAGTAACTCATTGCAAAAGATAAAGCAAAATTATTTTTACTGTTTCTACAGCAATGTAAATACATCGGCATCAGGTATACGGTTGGACTTGATGATCTTTGAGGTCTCTTCCAACCATAATGATTCTATGATTCTAAATGTGACCAACATGTTACCACGGAAAGAAGAAAAAGTTTTTCATGGGAAACCCAGTATAGCTTTAAAAACATTCTGTAAGATTAACACTGCATTATTCAAAAAATAAATGTTGTGGAAGCATTGCTACAGGCTCTTAACACATTTTAAATCAAATTTAAGCTTTCAAAATCATGCATGAACCAAGCCTATTGAGTTAAAATTAGGACATGGGAATATACATACATTCCAAAATTTGTGCATCTGCTCAGTGTTGTAGATGTCTTATTAACACACAATTAAGAATAAAGTCTAGCTAGATTTGTTTGTTCTATTTGTGCAATGGGAATAATCAAAGCAAAACAACACATTGTGTTAAGGAGACAAAATTTGAAAGTCTCTATCTTGACTCTTAAATCCCAATCTAAATGTAAAATGCTGGAAATTGGAAAAATGTATTCTTCTGAAGTTTTTCATATAAAATCTTTAAAGAAGATGAATCATTCCAATCTCATTTTGGGTTGTTTTTTTTTTTTCAGGCAACACATTTCAGCATATAAACACATAAAAATCTAAGATACAACCACATTGGTTTAGAAACTCTTGAGGAAAATGTTATTTTCATGAAAAATTTTTAAAAAACTTTTCAAATGTTCTGACATTTCCTCAATTTTCCACCAATTTCTAGTCATAGCATCATGAGTAGCTATCAGGAGAGAAAAGTCAATACTGAAATAAAAGATCATAGTAATTTTAATGAGAATTTCCCAAAATTAGGTCTATTATTTTTCACTACAATGCTTCTCAGATTTAGGAGATCAACCTGTTCTCAGAATTAATTATGTAGAGTATTAAAAATCCAATTTAACTCTAAATTGGTGATTGGGGCTCTAGTTCAGGAAAGAACTTCAGTGTTTTTTAATTTTATCCCAATTCAGAAGAGTATTCTAAGCTTGTTGGTATGGGCTTGTGCACTAGGATTTGAGGGTGTGTAAATCTGTGGAGCCCCATCCCCATAATGCAGAACACAGGTATGGGTCAGGTACCGCGTTTCAAGTTGGATGGTAGCCTGTTCACTGGGGGAACGGCTATAGCAGATCTCGCAGCTGAGTGAGGATGTTGCTACAATTCAGGAAAAGTCAAAGGTCCCAACAGCTTCTATGGCCTCTATGCAGACATTCAAGCATATTAATTTCTCATCTTTTCATTATGGCTTATGTGGTAAATTCTTTCTGCCTTACTCCTAATGAACAGTCTCTTATGTTGTGCATAATTCCACCAAAGTCAGCGGAGGCTACCAGTGGCATAAAGCACAGCTCAAACTGACCGAAGTGTCTGTCTAAAACTTTCTTTAAAAAAAAAAACTAAGTGTCAGGACATAGAAGAAATACTAAATTCCAGTCAGTAATTATTAAATGAAGTCTTGGCACCATTCTACATCTTATAAACCTGGATATTTACATACGCTTGTCAACAATACCCAATATTGAGTTATATTAAAATGGCCTATCTGCCAACTATTGATGAATGATTAATGTATTTTTGAGAAAGCAGTCTTATTATGATTGGTTTTATTCTTCAAACAGGTTGCAACAACAGCTGTTCATGTTACTGAAGTAATGAACTTCTTAAGAGCAGAACATTTTCTAATCTTAACATAAAAAGGTTAAAAACAATGAAATTAGAACTTGGCTTTCTCATTACAGGTGTCAGCATCTGCATCTGCCACAATGTTTGATTTAAAATTATTGATTTATTAATAATTTTCTTGTTTCAAGTACAGAGATAAATATTAAATGGAAAGTCTTAAGGAGATAGTTATCCAATGTAGCTCGCCATTTTTGATCTTTCTCATACTCCTCAAAAATATTCTCTTTAACTATATCCTCCATTAACACGCACTATTTTGTAATGATATCATGACATAAAAATATGTCTTCATTGTCCTAATACCTTAAGAGCTGACACTATTTTAGAGTAGCTTTGGATCTCTCTTTAAAACCACTTTAATGGGAAATGTGGCTTAAGTTTTCACAAAGTGCAAAGTGTTAATTTGGCAGCCTCAGAGTGTAAATCCCTATTGCACCTCAAAACAGGTCTAACATTGGACCTTGCAAGCTAGATTGTACATCCAGTACAGCCCACTCTTTTCATCCCTAGTCTGCAGACAAAGATAAAATCCGAGGCTGAAAGAATAACTCGGTGTCCGTGTCTACTGGCTCTTCATGGGCAGTGACTAAGACTCCAGTGCCAGATGGAGCGCTGATGCCCTCAGCAGCAGGAGGAGGAGGAGCAGCACTGAATCTACAAGGATTTGGAGAGCTTCACTATTTTTAACCCTTCAACAATATTTCTGAAATTTTTGATACCTTTCAGACACTGTCAGAGACAACAGCAGATGGATCACTGATTCCATCCAGCATGCTATTTTCATGTTTCCACAGAGAGGTGGGTAAAGAGATTAGTTTCATCTCATCCTCCTTCTTACGATGTAAATGTGTAAACATAACCAAAAAATTTTTACCAGTGAATAATACTGTAATTTTCAACAAAGACCTTATTACACAGACTGTAATTAATCTGTTCAAAACAAATGTTGTTTTGCTTGTGGAAGCAAATCTGCCCACATACTTCTCAAGCGCGTTACTGGAGGATGGTGGTGACATATCCCCCTAGCTCAAAACTATACAATAGTAAGTAATAATCATGCTTTGTATTTATGATTCATGCATCAACAGAGAAAGAGGGATTAGAGTATTTTTCATGGTTTACCATAGCACTAAGAAAACAGTGCACAAGTCCCACCTGGGATATTTGTGACTCATCCCTTTGGATTCCTTCTTCCTCAGAAACTTCCTGTTGTTTCCAAACATGAGCATTACTATTTCAAACTTCCCTCATTATTTTGGAGAAGTACACCACAGATACATGTCAGCATTCCTCTGTTCCCCTTACTGGGCTTGCTTTGGTCAATAGCCTCCTCTTTGCTATTTGAGTACACAACCTGAAAATAAGGAGAGTCCTTACTGCACTCCCAAGGATCTCTGTGCTGCACAAGTTTTCAGTAGCAAATCAAAATAATTAAAACCTAGAACGTGCTAAAGAAGAATCAACCAAAACATCAGGATGAGCAAAACCACGCGTATAAATGATTTGCTCCACAGCCACCCGGCGTTTCTCCCTTCCCCGCGCACACACCAGCCTGGGCCCGGGCCCGGGCCCTGCCCCGCTCCCCGGGGCTCCCAGCTCCAGCGGCGCCTGGCTGCGCGGCA
>NW_009594915.1:0-4167 GCF_000690535.1 Cariama cristata
CGTCCTGCTCCCCTCGCGTTGGGAACGCGTCCCGGGCTTCGGGCAGACGGACACTCCTGTTTGAAGCCGTTCTTGGGGAGGGCTGCGTTAGAAATGGACACAGAGGCAGCAAACGCCACTGAGAAGCTGAACGCTTACGAGAAAGGGCTTATTTAACATGGTATTGGAATTGCATTTTGTGCAGTGAAACCGTTAACGTGAGTGGGATTTTATGATACTGTGCTTCTGCGTAATCAAACCTCACAAAGTTCAGTGCGGCATCTCCAGAGAGGTCCTTTGGAAGGTCATTTTTCATTTTACTGCAGGCGATGTGAAATGGCCTGTCCCTAGCAATGTTTGTTAGGAACGTAACTTAATTTAAGTGCACAGAAGCTTTTCCATATCCCGGGTCAGCCTGTAAGGAATACACGCAGGGGAGAGCACTCAGGTTTTGCTGTGGTGCTAGAAAGTTTCTCTTAAAGTTTTACTTTCAGTCTGGCTCAGAACTTGCATATTCACAAGCATCTTATGAATACAAGCACCTTGAAAATAAGGACTGAAACCCTACTGGGTGGCTTCAGACAGGAAGGCAGCGTCAGGAATAGAGAAGGGCTGTAGTCACTGTCATGGATATGTGTTTCAGATCAGGCTGTTCCCTAAATTGCTGGCTTTGGGTACAATGCAACGCTGCAGTCCTGCAGGGACATAATATAATTGTTTTCCAGATGAAGTCAGTTCTGTATCGCAGGGCGCCATCATTTCTTCTACAGAGAATATAAAATGTTATTCATGAGTGCCATGCACAAAGAGCTCATTGTGGCTAAGAACGTATTCCGTTTGCTTCCTTTTGTCCTCTTGACGGCAGTCACATAGCTGTTCCTTGTTAGGGTCGATGGACCCAAGTGTTACCTCCATCTCTGTGATACTTGGGTTCAAGATCAGTCTACTTCTGTTCACAGAAAAATGAAACAAAAGTAGACACTGAACAGAACCAGAGCAAAGATTGGTCTTTCTGGGACTCTCCCAGATAGTCTGTACCATGAAATGCCAACTGGATTCTGCTCCTGTCTCCAAAGTCTTAGCGGACTACATATTAATATATAACCAGTCTAAAATGGGCATAAAATTTCCTAAAATAATTCCTTCTATTGTCAGTCAAGGAAAGAAATAATTCGTTCACCATGGCCCAACAATGTTCACTGAGACAGAGCAAAGACAGCCCCAGGTTACTGAGGTGACCTAGTTTCATCCCATATATTCACCACAGAGCAGCATTAAAAATTCTCCGATAAGTCAAAAAGACTGAAATTTGAAAGTGGTAAAGAGGAACTCTTACAGCAGGAAGAGGCAGCCAAATAACACGGATACTTTTAAAAAAATATTGTAATATCACCTTGAAAAAACTTGTGTAGTTTTTATCATTGCAAGTGTTTGCAGTAAACAGTTCATTGGTAAACAACACTTCCTTCTCATCCCTAAGTGAATTAATCCTTGCTGGTATGGGAAGCAGGAACGCGAGCCTGATGTGGTGCCTCAACCAACATTATCGGAGCCATCCCAGCTACTTCGTGTCAATATTTCTATCATGCATTTCCTCTGCCAAAACCTTGCAAAAAGAAGGGAGAAAGTTTACATCAAGCTGTAACCATTTTCGTAGTGTATCAATACAGTATTTGTTAGAAAACCACCGTTTCTGATATCATTTGGGGAACCTGAAAAATATTTTGTGCTCGGGATTCTATCTGTAATGGTAACACTGCTATCCTCCCAGCCTTGCGAGCAGCCCAGGCATGTTCTTGGTATAACCCTGAGCGTAGCTGATTTGTTTCGTGGCTGTACACAGGTGAGGCTGCAGAGAGGAGCCCTCTTTTAGTTCTGTCCTTGCACTTTTCTGTTGCCGAGAGAGAGCAGAGCAGGTGACTTTCCCGTCATCTCTGTTGTGAAGGATTGTTTAAGACAGTATTTTCATGATGAGAAAGGTTGTATGGTGGAAACCTTAATTTAAAGGCCTGGTTTAATCTTGTAGATTCTGGGCTGTCTAGCAAACATTACAAAGGGCTATGAAGCAAGATCTCTACGGAAAGAGGTATCTTTCATCTTATATGATGATTTTATATGAAAGCATTTCTGCTGTCCTGGTCAGGATTCACTTTGGTATCATCCTGCACATCTGGAAGGGAAGCACTTCTTTTTGTTATATAAAATTATTTTCTGTTATACTTACAGAAAGGAATCTGTCTGAGAAAGAACTCTTCCCATCATCTTTCCACCTCCCACACAGATGGACTGAAAGGAAAAAAAGCTTTCCATAAAACTTGATTTAATTGAAAAAATCCATCTTTTCCTCTTTGGTCTCCTCCTTCTGTTGTTCTTCAAACTGTGGCAATAGAATTACCTCAATTCTTAAACTGAAAGAAGCAAAGTCACAGACAATAGCTGTGTTTTGTTTAATTATTATTTTAAGAATACCATCTGTTTTTTCGGGTATTGTCCTTTGCTAGGAAAAGGGAATGTTTATCACTTAGGAGGACGAGTCAGGTAGTACGAGATGTGTTAAAGGCTGCAGGATAAATACCACCTATACTGCTGGTTAACCTAATAGCTACTTGCCAAAAGTGAGGTTCAACTGGTCCTAACAAAAGCACAGAACCAGAGAGAGGGACATATCAGATAATCCTTTAATAAAACCAAAACAAAACCCATAAATAATGCAAGCTAGTGCCTGTTGCTAATGCTTCCTTTTGAAGCCAGTCAGAATGGATTTGCAAATGCATTGTTGAGGCTTGTTCAGCCCGGAGAAGAGAAGGCTTAGGGGATCTAACAGCAACATGCTAATACCTGCAAGGGGGTTATCAAGAAGATGGAGCCTTGTAGTGGTGCACGGCAGAAAGATTTATGGCAGTGGCATAAACCGAGAGGTTCAAACTGGGTGTAAGGAAAAAAACTTTCTCCACGAGGACAGTCAGGCAGTGTAGCAGCAGGCTGCCTGGAGAAGTTGTGCTGCCTCCAGCATTGGAGGTTTTCCAGCCCTGACCAGGCCAAGCCTGGCCTCACAGCTGAGCCTGTTTGGGGCAGGAGGTTGGACTAGAGACCCCCCGAGGTCCCTCCTAACCTGACTTACTGTAGGAATACTTAGAATTACAAACCTGTCTGGGTATGATTACTTTGTGTTGTAACTGCTCAGCAGAAACATGCTTGAAGTAAATTGTCTTTTGGTTTACGAAAGGGATTTTTAGCTGACATGGTCAATTGACTTCCTGTCTAATGTTAAGATTTCAGAAGACATTGTAAGAGCTATCAGACAGTGGAACTGTCAGCAGCCAAAAAGGGATTTGCTCCAGCACCTGGCCTTCCATGTGAAACCCTGGCTTTTCCTTGCAATTGGCACGGGGAAGTAAAATCCATGAAATTAGTTTTGTATATAATAATGCATGAATTTGCTTTCATTCTTAGACGCATTTATTGCCTTAAAAAAGAGCTACGGAAGAATTATGCTAAAATGGATTAACATAGACATGTATCAATTATTTCCATGAGTGATATGTAATCCCGCTTTTTTGCAGTCATTTTACCAGAAAACATTACAAGTATAATTTCTCAGGTGATTTTGAATATAACTTTTTATGCATTTCTTTAAAGCTGGTCCATGAATTTTAAGTTTAAGTTTGTAGTATTTGTGTGAAATATGTTAATTTTCAAGTGGAGACAGGGACACTACAGCAGAAATGTTGCAGAGGAGAAAAAGAGCTTAGAAAGAAAATAATAATGAAAGAAATAATTTAGAATAAAATGATGGAAGTTCATTACCACAGGTTCATTACCTCTGTGATTTTTATTTTTTTTTCAAATATATGTGTGAAAGACTGAAAAGGGTGAGTGACATCCTGCAGTACAGAGGCAGTGCTGCACAGAGGTACAGAGGCACTGTTCATACCTGAAGTGCTCGGGAAGTACAGAAAATATCTCACAGAGAACAAAAGGATCCAAGAAAAGAGAAATCTTTGCTTCATTTTATAATACTGAGGGAGTAATACTTGGTGAACAAGTAATGTAAAATTATGATAGGGATTTCTTGCTTGTTAAGATGTCAAATCTTGATTAAATTAGTATTATGTAATTAGTCTCCTAGATCTGTTCTCCTTCTCTACACTTGTCTTGGGATCATAACATGAAACTGGTATCAGCAGG
>NW_009594915.1:4198-13976 GCF_000690535.1 Cariama cristata
GGAACTACTAACAGCATTGCAAAAATAGTTTTTTCTAGGTGATACAGATTGAACTGAAGATCTGAAACTGTCTTTGAAAGAGAAGGCTGTTCAGTCTCGCTAGCTACTCTGGTGTCCTGCCAAACGAAAAATAACCGTGTCGCCCAGACTCTAAATTAGCTCTATACTATTAGAAGTACTGATTCTGTGAAGCACGAGGTGTCAGTTAAGGGGGTTTGTCAGTGGTATTCTCGGTCAGCTCTGTAGCGAAAACAGTGCTGATAGTTTGGTTGTTCCTTCTGTAGGAAAAAATTGTTTGGCTAAGTTTGGATCCTCTAGTCCAGGACTAATATCTGGTGAAGCCGGCTTCACCACTGTGCTCACTGAGGAGGAATAAAATGCAGAAGCTGCAGGAATTCAAAGAGAGGTTAGCATTCTTCTTTTCAGAATGTCAAACTCATTCCACTTTTCATACTTAGTTTCTCAAATATGGAAATAATTGGAGCTGCAGAAATAATCATCTCTCCTGAGTAAACATGCATCTTTTTTGCATATGGCTTTCTCCTCTCTATTTTTATAAAAATGATGTGACAGAAGAACATGTTTTCAACAGCACATTACATAAAATATTTAAAGTAATTTTTTATAAATTGATTTTAAAATTACTTGGTGTTTGGCGTAACATTTGTTTCTTTAGCATGGATCTCCTGCCTGACACTGAGAAAGACAGAAGTGTGCTACATAGCACACTAGAAATTCTAAAATATATGCACAGAAGTGAATTTGTATTTATGCACAGGTACAAATGTATAATCAGCTGTAAATCTTATTATTAAAAAGGAAATAAATTTAATTCAGCTCATAATTGAAGGTATTAGTAGCCCATTGATGGCATAATTATTTTTTTAAAAAAAAACTCACACTCTCGTTAGAGAAGTAGTTGAAAATAAGCATCTTAATGTTCTTTTTAGTATAAATTCATTGATTTTTTTTTCTGAAATACTTGATCTGACAAGGCTAAGCAAATTCTCTCAGCTGCAATTTGGAATTATACTTTTCTTTCTCCAAGGGAAAGTTTAGCATGGAAGTAAACACCATGATGTATTCCCATTGAAATGGATTTTTCTTTTTCCACCACTGAGGGGATGCACCTGCACACTAATTTGGACTCTCTTAGCTATTCTGTAGCTCTTTGAATGACACAAAATATTTACAAACAACCAACAAGAAATATCCAATTTAACTAAATATTTATGGACTGACTAAAGTAATTGAGGACTAGGACCAAAAATAGGCAGTAGTATAATTTGCTTCATTCTTCATTGCTGAAAAGGAAAAGACATGGAAGGTAATTTACAAAGCAAACCCACTGAGAAGTGCATGACAATCCTGTGAGGCTGACTGATAATTCTGAAAGAGCTGGGGGTTTATGGAAATTGAGTTTGAGTGGTGGGCACTATTTCTGAATCAGACACCTTTATCCCTGAGTGATGTTAGACAAGAGTTGAGCAGATGAATTATGTATTATTATAAAATAAATATTAATTTCTTGCATGAAGAATTAAAATACTCTTCTAATTAAAAACCAGCTGTGTATAGATCCTCCAGTAGTTTTCATACTTTGCATATCTACCAGATGACAACAAACTCTCTATATTCTTTCCCCAAATATAATTTACATCTTTTACCCGACTTAGACGTTTCAGATTTCTCAAAAATAGAATAAGGATTGTTCCACAGTCTTTTCACTACAAGAATTCCTGTGCATGTCAAGTAGGTTATAATGTAAAGTAGTAATCTGCATTTACCTGTGTATATACGTGGTGTAGTTATGAGCAATAATGTCAATTACTGTTTTATTCAAGTGGCCTTCCACCTAGGCGAGCACAAGTTAGTACTCTTCCCCCACACGTATATAGGTTACATGTGGCCCTGAAGGTCATCTTTAACACTAGTATATTATAGAGATTTATCTTTTAGAATTGAGGCTTTCCCACTATTTCTGCAGGACATGATCTGAGCCTATTTTTATTACAATTCCTGCTCTGGCAAATTTGACATCTCTCCAGAGTACACACTGTATGACAGCTACATGGACTAGAATCAGTCCCTTACTTCTCAATATCTACTTGGCCTTGCTTTCTGTTTTGGGTGGATGCCAAATAGAGAGCTACTTGCTTCTACGATGGACCCATTTGTGCTGCAGCCGAAGCTCTGGCTCAGAAAAAAGCTTCTGGAAGGCAAATGATTTTGCCCTGAATTAAACCAAGTGTTAGAGATTTAAGATGTCTTTATGAGGGCTGATATGATTTATAATATAAATATGTGAAGCTACCATACAACCTTTTTCTGCAGGTCATTTCCCAAGATCCTCTCTAGGTACTCATTAAGTAAGGAAGTGTAGTCTGGCATCCAAAAGCCTCTGTGGCAAATAGTGCAGAAGCCTGCTGCACAGCCCAGGGGAAGACAATGCTTTCCACAGACATGGAGTTGATTCATTATAAGAGATCTTTAAAACAGTGATCTGGTTTTAGTGAATGAAAGGTTATCCTCAGTTACTATTGCATAGGCACTATAGTTACAGTTTTAAAATCTTCTAAGCAGAAACCTGGCACCTGAAATTACACAGATATAACTCCTAATGTACTTTAAAAGAAGTGAGGGAGTTCTAAAGACAAACTGGACTGTCATAAACATTAGAATTACTGGATTTTCTTCAAAGTTGAGTTTGAATATTCAAAGATTCAAAAGCCCATTGATTTTAGATTCCAAAGATTAAGGTGTAATTATTCCTAGTAGCTTTATTGTGCTTTTTGGATTTTCAGTCTCAAATAATTCAACTGGTTCTGATAAGCTTGGCAAGGAAAAAAACCACCACCTTTAAACTAAGATTAAGCCCTATGAATGTCACACCTGAATGATGTCAGAGAAAGCCACAGAGAGCTTAAATGTGGAGAAATAATACCCCTGTTTAAAACAAAATCAAAAACCTTTTATGCTTCTGTAAAAGGTTGATAAATGGGATCTCTTCTGTTTAACTAAAGATCAGCTGGGAAGAGGACTCCTTGTTACTAAAAGAATGAATTATTTTTATTTCTCTGACTGATTTCCATTCTAAAATTCTCTGAAAGTTATAGCAGGCTTGAAAAACTAGACAGGAAAAATACCTAGTAGAAGTACATTTCTGCATTTGGCTGGTAGAGTGTGTGGCAAGACTTTCATGAGGTGAAAGCTGATCTCAAAGAGATTACTGGAACACTCAAAGCTAAGTACGTGCCTGCTGGACTGAGGCTCTAATCACCAAGCTTACTCCAACTGGATGAAGACTTGGAGTGAATTCTTTTTCTTGCCCTTCAGGTTTCCTACTTCAGAGACACCACATTACTTCATCACAGTCTCTGACCTTAAGAAATTCTTTGTGGAGTAACTCTGGATATTCAAACGCTGGGTTTCATTACTTTCCTTGCTAAGTGTTGTAAATATTTTATTTAGTTTTATCTAGTTTTAATCTTACAGATCACGAAACTTAATGTTCAAAACATGGATTTATGTGAAAGTTGATAAACTCTGTTGTGAGTAACTAGCTCCGCATACAAACCAGTAATAATGATTTCAAAATTATTCTCTTAATATCTAACATAAGAATATGTTTACAAGCAAATAAACTAGATTTTATTCTAGTAATTAGGGGCACTTGTAACTAAGAAGTAAAGTAAAAATGAGAAATTATGTAAAAAATTACTATCAGTGATATGTAATCTTTACAATTTTGCCCCAGTGTTCATAAATTTCAAAAGATGCTCAAGAGCATTTTATGCTATGTGTGGAAAAACATAGCTCTTATTCGCTCTAAAATGCCTATTCTTAAACTTCATAAGGAATAATTTGTAAATTTAAGGACTATTCTGGTCATAGAAATCATCTGTATCTTTTCTCTCGCTCTCAAGAACATTTTTCAATAAAGAATTTACAACCTTTTTCCATAATAATTAAAAATACTCACATTTCTGTGCTTATAAACTAGCTTGATTATACACCAAACAGGATACTACGCCCTTTATGAAATTCATGTGCATGATACACTAAAACACAAGTTTTTGCTAATTTTGGGAAGAATGTATTTTAACTTTCAAAGGTAGCCCATTCTTAAAGCAAATCTCTTACCTTGGTCCATACCAGGCCTGTGCGACACTAATCCTGATCCTTTCCAAATGTTAAAACATTGTTGATGGAGTTGGGTTCCTATCAAGAACTGGAAACCCAACACTCTGCTGAATGCAAGCTGTGTTGCTGTTGATTTGAGTTTGAGCATAACGGGACATTTTCAGGCCTGGTGCATTTTAATGCAGATAGCTGAGGATCCTGTACTCTTCACTATTCCAGTCAAATCTGGATGTCTGACAAGCAGGTCTTAAAACATCACTTCTGTGAATAATAACAGTGCAGTCACCAGATAATAAGCACAGTCACCAGAACTTACAGTTATAGCAGGTTATCTTATTCAGGGCAGACAAACTTTGCTCTTTTTCCCCTACCCCTGATGGTTTTAGTTACCGTATCAGTTTCAATAGACTACGCTACAATCAAGAGGTATGCCTCTTGATTTTGACAGATTATTTGAAGATCTGTAATAAACTCCAAGTGCTCTTCTTTATCCTGCCTTAACCACAATTTTTATGGAACACTTCTATAAAATAGAACTTTCAGTCAGCAACCTGCATATGCAAATTCATCTTAAAATATTGCAGTTTTCAATACATTCAGTTTCAAAAAAAGCCTTCAACTATTTGAAGGTAATAAAAACTTTACAAGGGCTGTTTTTATTTGAATATTGACACTTGTGAAAAGCTTTTGGGGCTTCAACACAATTTTGGCAAAACCATAAATCCACCACTGCTAATTTTCTGCAAAGATGCCAGCCTATCTTTCTTCCTTCTTGAAGCATAACCAAAATTGTCTCTAGTCTCCAAATCTGTATGCTAAAATCCCCCAAAATACATTGCCAAGATGCAGCAATTTGAATTCATGTGTGTCAGGGAATAGACTGGCAATAACTATGTGGGCCTGAAAATCCTGAACCAATGTTGGAAATTAATTAGCCACATTCAAAGTAAAACCCTTCAAGCAACCAATCTCTTCATTTCCAATACCATCATAGTGAGAAACAGAGATTACAAATGTTGTCTGTGTTGGTCTGCAGAATGCCCCTGAGGGCAGGATCAGAGCTAGACCAGCCATCTGTTTGAACTTGCCTACTGGAACATTTCGGTGGCTGCTTCCGAGTGATCCCGTTTGTACTGAGGGAGAAGGAAAACCCGAGAAGTCCTGCTGCTTTTGATGCCTTTGCCTGCACTGTAGAGAACAGATGCCACTTGGTGCAGCTTTCAGCTCTCCCATCCAACCTTCCACTGATGACCTCAAGAAGAAAAAAAGCCTACATTTCATCTATTATGCCTGTTGCAAGATGGCATGAATCTTATAGGTATCCTGAAGTCTGAATGAGTACATACATGGGACAATATGAATGCCAGCATAGAAACCAGTGAACTAAATCCTCACCCAGCTTAACTCTGTACCAGTGCTCCTACAATGAACAGGTATATGATGTTAAATCAAGCTGCTGAGAGCAGTGACACTTAAACTGGGGGCTGTTGCTATAGCTGCTTTTTCCTACTGATGATTTTTTTCCCCAAGATGTATAACAGATGTGAAAAATACCAGCTGCCAAGAACTATGCCAAAACCAAACAAACGTCATCAGCCAGCCAGATTTTCCCAGGAAGGTCGTGTTGTAAGTCTTCTTCTCTGTCCAGTTCTGGGCTCCCCAGTTCAATAAAGACAAGGAATACTGGAGAGAGTCCAGCGGAGGGCAACAAAGATGACGAGGGAACTGGAGCAACTCCCTGATGAGGAAAAGCTGAGGGCACTGGGTCTGTTCAGCCTGGGGACGAGAAGACTGAGAGGGGATCTCATCAATGCTTAGAAATACCTTAACGGCGGGTGTCAAGGGGATGGGGCCAGACTCTTCAGTGGTGCCCAGTGACAGGGTAAGGGGCAACGGGCACAAACTGAAACTCAGGTAGTTCCACTTGAACATGAGGAAGAGCTTCTGTGCTGTGAGGGTGGCCGAGCCCTGGCACAGGCTGCCCAGAGAGGCTGTGGGGTCTCCTTCTCTGGAGATGTTCAAAACCCGCCTGGACACGATCCTGTGCCACTGCTGTAGGTGACCCTGCTTTGGCAGGTGACCCTGGTTGGACCAGATGATCTCCAGAGGTCCCTGCCAACCCGCACCAGTCTATGATTCTGTGATTCTCAATCACAGTTGTTTAGGGGTTTTTATTGAATATTAATATTCTGAATAATAATTTTATCCATCAGAATTATTTTTGTATTTTAGCCTATAAAGCTGCTTTTCCTCCAAAAAGAAAAGAAGTGCATTACATTTCTGTACAAGTCCAGCATATTTAAATAATGTCAGGATTGAGCTAAGCAAGTCTTACTAATATACCAAAATAATCTCTACCTGTTGCTACAAAAAGGCCACAGCAATTTCCTTGTATTTGTCTCCTTTTTGAGTTCATTTTAAATCTTGCATGAGAAACAGCCTCCCTCACAGCACTCCCTTCCATTTAATTCTGTCCTTAGAGGAACATTACAGAAGTTAGCAAGGTTACTTAATGCAGCCCTGGAAGAAGCTCCGATAATATTCCAAAGGTCACTGCTCCTTTCAATAGGAATGCTTTCATCCTAATGAAGATAAATATGAATGTATTAATTGAATTAACGGAAATGTATTCATTTTTGACTCCGAACAGTTTCCTTAATGAGTTATTGTCAGAGAAGCATAAGACTGTGAAAGATCAACAGTCTATGATAAAAACCTTCAAATTCAGCTCTTACTTAATACATCAATTTTTGTCCTATCTGTCATTTTGTCCATGAGCAAAACCAAAACCACTTTCTAACATCCTTGATAAAAGTGTCCTAGGCAGCTGATTAAATTTATATTCCAGCGTAGAAAGCAAGACTGGATCCCTCCTCTGCAGTAAATAAGTCAGCATAATAAGAATTATGCTAAATTTAGCATATATTGATAAAATTGTGTTTTCATGTGCAGAAATGTGCCTACAACTTGAGTTTGAACAGAGAAATTAAATGAAGCTTTCTTTGCATCCCTAAATTTATTTGTAGCATAAATCTAGAAAGATTGATTTGAAACATTAAGACCAGGATTTGGTCTGCCGTATTCCAGGGAGTGGAAAACAAGGCTGTGCAGGAAGGGATGGCAGTTCTTTTAATGTCTGCCAAATTCCCAAGCTTACACAACAAGACTTCTCTGTTCCCTTCCCTCCTGTCCGTTCCCCAGTCCTCTCAAGTACTCACTCCCAGCTGAGCTGCCAGCTTCCCTGGTTGAGGTCTAATTTCTTCTACCTGAAAAAAACTGCATAATTCAAAAAAGGAGAACAACATAAAATGAGAAAACTTGTTAAGAAGCAGCTTGAAGCAGTAGCTAATATGTTAAATCTTTGCAGGTGACGTGAAAGACTAACGAGACTATTATATCCTGTTTAAGGACTTTATTGGCAACTTAGAGCAAATGCATCCTACTTATTAAAAAAAAAAAATCCTTGAGAAAAGGCAAAATGAAACATTATTTAAAGTAAGAAGGCTTACTTCAGAAAATACATTTTGTCAGCCAAAATGCTGGCTCTAAGCTGGAAATGAAGTGACTAATTACTAAAAGCCTGTATCTGAGGGATTCCATAGGGATACATGCTACATCTTGATGCAGATGGCTAACACAAAATAGTCTGTAAGGCTACTATTAACACTTATATGAATTTTCAGCATGAGCTCTGGCTTCGTAATGGCCAGTTGTCCTATTAATTTTCTGTCCAGTGCTGTGCACTGATAGGTTTAGTTCTCTGTTTTGACAGGAAAAGCACAAGAGTTGTTATTTTATGTGTGTGGGTACTTTCTCAATGTTGGTAAATGCCTTCCTGTCCTGGTAAATTAGCAAGGGACTAGACTGCAATAGCACTTTATAAAGAAAAAGTTACGAGAATTAATAGAAACACTAAGATTCATACTTAACTGAGGATTCATCTAGTTTTCCCCATCTGTGCAGCTAAAAAGAACAGAAATGTACCAGATAATCTTTTCTAAAACAAGAGAAAAATATCTTACACTAGGTAGACTCTTAAAGTATCTTTTACTCAGCTGTGTCTCAGCAGCTTCCAGAAAAGCAGTGAGTGATACGGCCAACACTTACTTTGTGTGACTCCCATCTCTAAAGGACAGTCACATGTAAGCAGTGGGATGTTTTGCCAAGCATTAGTTTTCCTTTGTTCTCACTTCTCCTGCTGCTTTTTTATTCTTTGTCTGCAACACAGATCTGCGTTTTCTCTGTATTTTTTGTTCATTTTCTCTAAAATATAACTTCTCTGCTACAAAAAAAAATAGTGGATCAAGCTTAAGAACCAAAGTTAAAATAAATTACAAGACAACAGAAGTATTAAAAAAGAGAGCTATATCAAAAGAAAGATAGAGCCTTACATTTTCATTTTGGTCTTTTTCCTTCACACCGGACTTTTCCATCCTTAACTACCCTTTAGTGCTTGGAATTAAAATAATATAAAAATCTTTACTGAATGAAAACAACTGATGTAAAAGAGTGGGCTACTGTTAATTTTTCTAGCAAAATGCCACATGCCCCCAATTGCATGTTTCCATGTGAGGATAAAAAATGTTGTGCAAGAGAATATACAAGTGGATTTAAAGAAAGATATGATTATCTGGAGGTAATTGCTCACAGGAATTTTTCTGTGTGCCAGTGCACATCTCTACAGAATCTGGAAAATTAATGTCCAAGGAATCAGCAAAAACCCCAACCATTCAAATATGCTTGTTCACAAGTTGCAGCCAGAAAACTCTCTCTTCCATCATATCTTGACAGTAGTTCCAGTTTGGGCACATGCATGAGGTGGCAGCATTCCTTTTAGGTATTGGTGACCTAAACTATTTTCCTTACACTAACAGTTTCCTAGATAGGCAACTAGGCATAATAAAGGACACAACAGCTTCATCTATATCAGATGTGTGTTCGCTATTCTCTGCTGAACTATTTGAAATATCCAACTTATGCCAGGTTTCACATACACATTACTTCAAGACTTGCAGGGGTTGAATCTTTCATGCTTCGAAGACCAAGGCAGCGTACAGCCATAAAATTATAAAACCCAAAAGATGTAAGGACAAAGATCTACCAGGTAGAGTCCTAAACCTGTATTTGTCACCTTCTGCTGCTGACTCATTACTGACTGCAAGCTTACTTGCATACATAGAGGCAAGAGGGTAATGGACTGATTTACTCAGATGAGTATCCTGAAATGGTGACCCAATGGTGTACCTTACATAAATCACAGTCTTGCTAGCCCACAAATTTAAAGGTCATGAGATTGTTTCAAAGTTATTAGGACATTTAGGGGTTTTTGTTTGTTTGTTTCTTCACCTCCTCCCTGCATATCCTTCATGATTATATATGCAACCATAGCAAGGCAGTTTTGGCTACTCTTTTGTTGTTTATAGATCTGAAAATATGCCCCTCTTTACATCATTATCTACAGCTAACAGAAGAAGCCCTTGTTACTCATACACTCGCAAAACCAAATTGTTTTGTATGACTTCTTACACAGAAATCTCAGCAGCATAGATTAACCTCAGCCTTAGCAATGAGGTCTTTATGTTAAAGTAGGACATCATGGGCTTATTCAGTTATTATATTCCATCAGGTTTGTTTG
>NW_009594915.1:13998-17407 GCF_000690535.1 Cariama cristata
GCAGGAATGACAGAAATGTTTAAGCTGTATTCTTATTTTGAGTATTTTATACCATTCTTTTAAATGGTGAATTATTCATGGAATAATTAAACCTGTATAGAAACTTAAGGTATGTATATAATAAATAGTTTAGCATTCCGGTAGAAATAGACTTTTTCTTAAGAGTCTCCATATTTTAAGAATTTAGCTACTAAATACTTGCATAATTCAACCATTCAATGAAAATGAGAATTGTGATATAAACACCTTTGTTCACACACATATGCAAAAATTTTGAAAACTCACTGTTCAGAGTTGTAGCTGCAAGCTTACAAATTAAACAGCAGAAACCTGCAAAGACCAGTAGGTCAAATTTCTTGTTAACTGTCCTTTGAGTAAAAGCTGCCGACTTTCTGACATCTTCAGAGTTGTCAAAAGTCATCATCACAAAGCAAGCTTAGCCCTTGTAACACTTTCTGCCTATAAAGAATCAGAGAGGGAGTTTTGTGCCCATGGCTTGAAAATAAGGCATACAGCGATTGCACACATTTATCTTAGTCAAAGCTGTGATGAGATAAATAAACATTTTTTTGTACGCATGGAATCTGTAATCCATAATATTCAGAGCAGACTGAATGTAAATGAAACTCCTTCCTGGTTTTGCAAACCTCAGTAACGGTGTTTCAGAATTTTAGAAAACATACACAGATACCAGAACATTTGAACAACAAATATGCAAGTAAATAGCTAGGCAGTAGAATACCAAAAAGCATAGGTAGATCTCCACATAGGCAGTGTTGTTGATTTTACATCAGAAAAAGCAAAACTATAAAGTCATTGTATGGCTTGCACATATGCTGCTATATATGCAAACAGATAAAAATGCAATCTTAAAGCATATATTCACTAACAATATTTTAAAATTTATAAAAAAATCTTCCATATACATACACTAAGGGCACTCCTACATAGTGGCTATACTTACATGGAGACAGTGGATAGATACAAATTGTATGTCACTTACGTAAGCCCGAGGTGATAGAGACACTAAAGGTTTCGCTGTGCAGCTTTCACAGCAAGGATGCACAGCAAGAGCCCTGCCTCATTCCATTGCTTTTTGCACCCTTCAGCAAACCCCGAGCGCTGCCTCTGGATGGCCGCAGCCCAAGCCCTGGGAGACCTTTGGACCCACAGGTCCTACCGTACTGATGAGACATGAAATCCCACCAAGAAAAAAAACAAACACTAGGGTATAAAGCCTCTTTTCAGCAGCAACCTTAAAGAAAACAAGGTCTATGCTACACATGCAGATCTGAAGGGAAAAGTGTTTAGCAGTCACCATCTGAGCTCTAAAGGCTTAACGCATGAAAAGACCCTTGAAAAATTTTAAATATGAAAACTATTGCTAAAAGGCACATGAAATACTGACATAGAATATTTAATCACTTTTTCGATTTAAAAGCACCTAGAAAAAACTTAGTATTTAGCAACTCAGTACAAGAAGGAGACAAAAAGTAGACGTATTTGACTGTTTCATCCTAGCAGATATAAGTCATTTCAAAATGCTTCAAAACAATGATTTGGGGCCAATATGAACCACAGCAAATATGCATACTCCTCAGAAAAAAACTGAAAAAATAACACAGTGAGGCTTTTTGTCTCAGAAGAAACGTTGATAAATCCAAACCACTCTAATAAAATAAGTCTATCCAAAATATTTTAAATGTGTAGATTAAAGTTAAAATAATACTTTCTGTAACTTTTGAGATTTCTAGGAGCAATAATAAATTGAGCCAGCCATTCCTTAATATCAGGACCATTATTAGGTACGCTAAAGAAAGTGTCCTTTTGCACAAGAATTAAGCAGCTTAAGGCCACACAATCAGCCAAACAGAACCATTATTTGTAACCAAGTCTTCACAATCAGTCTACTGCTTTAATTAGTAGTTTGACCTTCCTAGACATGAGAAATCACAGTCTCCTCTGCCACTGAGTTATTTTTTAATTTGATAAAACTGAATTAACAATATGTGCTATTCATAGATGTCATCTATGGACACAGATTTGATACAGATGCTCCTAATATTCTTTCTTCCCCTTGTATTTCATCTGTATGAATCACTGCCTGAGTAGGCACCATCTGTCCTTTGTTCTCTGTTGCCAGAACGGGCCACTTCAGAAGGAAAAAAAAAAAAAAAAGAAAAAAAATCAGTGTCAGAATTTCCTGAACAATGCAAATTCTGAGCTTAAGGCAACACAGCAACTTAAAGACTGGGATTAAATCACTTCTTAGACTCCTCGCTATTGAAAATAGTTTGGATTTATTATGTTTTTCGATATATGAGACTTTTCCCGTAACTTCTGTAGTTCTTCCGCCCCTATTTTGAACACCTTTCCAGGGTGTTGACGCATGGAAACTACAGACCCCAGACCTCGATGCAAGTATTTCTCTTGTACTCTCACAAACAATCTGTACAGAAGTAGCAACATCTAATTGTACCTTCTGGATAGCATCCCATCTATACATCAAGGAATTTCATTTACCCCATGACCTCAGGTTTGCACTGGCCGTTCATGGTTAGTTGGTTATTTATTGTAATACATAAGCATGAATTTCTATTAGCAAGTGAGGCACACTGCTCTGTAATATGGATCTCTTCTTATAATTTACAATTCCACCTATTTCTATCATTCGTAAATTCTAAATGATACTTTTTTCCACATCCTTGATAGAACAACAGATTTAGCTGTGTATTTCTGTAGTTTACCTCTTTAATATTTCTATCCGCCTACAAAGAACACAAGCAAAGAAGAGATTTTTAGAGCAGGAAAAAAAGCAGTAAAAAGATAAACTACTCAACAGAGAGTACCAAGGACTCTTTAAAAGATGAGCACAGAGGCTGTTCATCAGGAAATCAAATGTGTCCAACCACATTAACATATATATTCTCACAAGGCCAGAGCCCAGCAGAGAGACATTACATTGTTAAAGAAGGCGGCTCTTCTCAGGAGTTGCAGAGGACGGAAACAGAAGAAGAGAGCAGTCAAATCCAAGCCAAAGGACATACTAAAATCAGCCGTGAATTCCTTCTGGCAGGGCCCTCCGTTCCGGACTCGTCAGGCCGTGGGTCCGTAGCTGCGGCCTGCAGAGGCAGTGACTGTGGCGACAGAAGAGACCGCTCAGCTGGGGGGCACCCCCCCATCCCTCAGCGCCGTCTTGTTCCTTCCCTCAAAACCTGAAGTAATTGTGCGCTCAAGCGCTTACCCAATTTACTACCCGCTTCGATTTTAAGACGCTACCTGTCCCTACAACCCGCTACTGTGAGAAAACGGCCCTGACTCCGTCGCAGACCAGCAACGCCTCACCCGCTCTATTCACCCTGGAGCGCCCCGGCTTCCTTCCAGCGCTGAGGAGATCTGCCCTGCCCTG
>NW_009594916.1:0-10765 GCF_000690535.1 Cariama cristata
GTTTCTCTCATCCCGTTTCAGGTGCCATGATGCGGTACTGCTCTGGCTTTCATCACGTCCAGCTCTGAGCCGTCCCAGGGATACACACTCTCCCCTGCCGCTCCTGGAGGTTTTAGGGGTGGACAGGATTTCTTGATCGTTGCACAAAGATTGCTGATAAGCATTTGCACCTTGCATAGTGCCAGTACTCCCCAAAACGGTGCCTGATATTGCAATATTATGACCTGTTTTGGTGAGGGAGTCAGCCAGTTTGGGAGTGGGGTTGGGGTCTCCCCGGCGCCCTTCTCCCCATCTCGGGGGCAGCACAGAAGCAGAGGTGCTGGGTGCCGGGAGGTCAGAGGGGGCCCAGTGAGTGGGGGCCAGGCTATGCCACAGGGCAGAGCAGAACGGAGCACGGGACTGGCACTGTGAACGCTGCAGTACCACACCTGGGTCAGGACTAAAGCTGCTGGTATCGCTTGGTGTTACACAGACTCACATCAGTATTGGCATTCGTTACATCCACACCAGAAAGTCTCAGTTTCTAAATAAACGAATCTCATTCTCTGGTGGATGTCAGTGCCTGAATTCCCACTGACTGAATTACAAAGAGGATTCTACCTTTAATGCATCAAATAAGCCAATTGCTCTGTCTTGGCTGTTCTTTTCAGATGCCCGTACTCAGCGTGAATACGATGAAAGCCATATTATTACAGCACGCAGGATTGAACAGGTGAGGGGATTACCGTTTGTATAAACTATCCCTGGATTTAGCAATTAGCAGTAAGCCAAAATTTGCTTAAAACCCACAGGAAATGTCCCACCACCACCCCCCCCGTTTGTTTCAGCCCTGATCCATTTCTGCCACTGGGAGGGTGTATTCTGTCACAAAGCAAAGGTGGCTCCAGTAGCCCAAAGGAGTGGCACGTAGGAGCTGTATATCAGGAAAAAATATTGCACAAGAACTAACATATTGTAGCCTTGTCTCACAAAGGACAGTGCTGGCGTCTTTACCACTGCACCTGATGAAGCAATCTGGCGTAGTTTGCATCATTTCTGAATTCTAACCGGGACTTTCAGCGTCAAGTACAGACATAGCCCCAAACCCATCCTGTAGCTATAGGGTAGTAACTTGCAAGATGTCTGTAGCATTGGTGCCACAAGTGTTGGTGCTCCTGACAGAATTCCTCTGTGATTTCGGTAGAGTCCTACGGGGGAGTATCTGGTACCGGATTCAGAGGAGTTGAGGTGTGTCAGATACTGTGTGGTGTATGACTGTGAGACCAGTTCTTTGGATTGCTGTGACTATGAGGAAGAGGAGAAAGAAAAAGGTATGTGTGACCCATGTCAGTCAAGACCTAACTGCCAGGTAGATATTCTTCCCATTCCTCATTTAATTTTATGAGCTTACTGGAAGAGATGCAAATGTATCCAGTTTTATTTGAAAAATGAACATCTGTGCAGTGCCTCTGGTTTTTCATGTTGCATATGTTCTTAGGCTTCAAAAATCCAGACTTTATTTCAAAGCGTCCTGGCAGGCCTGGTTTCCTACCTGTGGACTGATCCCTCTGAAGCTCCTTGTTGCGTGTGAGGAATGAGTTCTTTTTTTTTTCCACATTTCTCTGAGATTGAGCTTGTCCAACGATTGCCTTTTAGGGAGCAGTGCTTCTTTAGAGACTGAAAACACTGACTCAAGTTCCATATGTTCACAGAGTAAGTACTTCCTTCTTTGAGGGTTATAAAAGGCTTTCACGTTATCATATTTAAAAAGACTTAGCTTAAATGGGGGTGGTGATTTGATGGAGTTCACCGAGAAATGTGAAGAGCCAGAAACTCTTCCATGTAATTGTTCAGCCTCCCTTGAACCATGGAAATGTTTAGCTTTCACGCATCCTTTGGCGCAGAATTCTGCTGTGTGCAGAACCACTTCTGTATGTTTGTTTGGCTCCTATTAGCTTTGTAGAGGCGACTACAGTCTTAGCAAAAATTTACATCATTTTTTAAAGAAAAAGATCTGGGAGTGTAAGGGGAATGAATAAAGCAAGCATGTTCGTAAGTGCTCGGTGATGAGACAGTAGCAAGGGAAGGTGTGAAGAATGAGAAGTGGGTTTCTATTGTGCTGATCTGTTTCTAAAGCAGACAAAGCCTGAGGCAAGCGGGATGGATCTCTTGGGAGAAGGAGGGGGAGCAGCCACCTCACATAATTTACTTCACTGCGGGGAGTGTTTAAAACACTTGTGAAGAATTTATTCAAGAAACCTTCTTCTTTCCCCTTTTGCCTAAAGCAGACTAAAGAAAAGGGTCTCCATAAAACTCAGATTATTAGATTTAAATTAATACTACTTCCCTATTATGAGAACTTATTACAAGCATTTCCCACAGAATAATGGGGAGGGGAAAAAAAACTTTATCTGGACCTACAAAAGAAACGAGGAGAGGAATAAAAGACCAGGACAAGAGGTGAAAAGCAGCATGCCCTGTTATTGACCTGCAGCAACAATTAACGAGGAAGTCTAGCTTTGAACACGGCTTTCTACAGACTATTAGGTGAAATGAAAAGGAGTTTGCTGTCGGTGTCAGTGGGACAGATGTCACCCCCAGTGCTGATGAAGGCTCTCTAAATCTGCCCTGGCAAATAGCTTTTTGCTCTCACCAGATGCTGAGGAAGGAACTGCCGTCCGATATGCCAGAAGCTTAGAGCAGTTCACCCGCCATCCCGTGCTCATCCTGAGGGGAGGATACAAGCGTTTTTCAGCTTGCTATCATTTTCTGAGGAGTCAGAAGATACTGTGGATGCCTCAGGTGAGATGAGACTAATTTGCAAGTAGAAGACATTAGCATTCATATTCAACTGATGATGGCTAATGAATTCAAGTTAAATGGCGTTGTAAACCTGGTATCAGAGTAATTTCAAACAAAGGAATTGGATATAATTTGAGTTACTGTGCTTGCCCTGAGTCTCACCACTAATTCTTTTACAGCCACACTTTGCCTTTTTTTCCTCTTGTATTGCGTGAAAGCAAGCTCATGAGAACAGCCTGGAAAGGTTTCTCTGATAACCCCGAAACTGGCCTACTAGAGAGTACAGATAACTAAACAAACAGTAGCAAATGATGAAAAGAAGCAGGTTCCTCTCTGACACGTGGTTATCTGGGATGGTACACTGTAAATGTTTTCAGACAGAAGTACAATTCCTATCAAGCACTGTGTTCCATGTCTATAAAGCTTTTCATCGGGAAGGATCACAAAACAAGTGCGGCTGCATCGTTTCAGCAGGCCCAGAAAGAAAACAGCCATCCACTGAACACTGGTCTCCTAATTGTTTGGTTTCACCTACAAACAATGATCTGTTTAGCTTATGAGAAACAATTACCCTTTTTTTCACATCTAGGACAGGACCTGAGGCCGGACAGATTTAGAGGGCGCTGGACGACAGAGAACATCTCATTGCAACGTGTCTTTTGTTTCTGTTGTACTTCTTCACTTCTAATTCATGTGAAATCGCCCGTGACACGGTGCTAACCTGTGGGATGCTACAGTGCAGGAGAGAAAATCAATTCACTTTGTGCTGCTTTGTGAAGGGTAGCAAGCTGCTGAACTTCCCCATCAGATTCAGTTGGATGCAGAGTACTGCCTTGCCTCTCAGTTTAAGCTGTTGTTCTCTGTTGCTTTAAATTGTTAGGCTGTTCCTTTGTTCTGCTGCAGCATTAGCCAAGTATCAGTTAAGGATGTCGAGGCACTGTTGACTACTTGTGTATTTTTATTCTCAGCCTTCACCAGGAGCAGCTCCGGACTTGTCTTGTGCCACTACGGGGTACCTGCAGCTCTGCAGGTGGCAGATGATTTCACTCAGCCTTGCAAACATCAACTGGGGAGAACATCAAATGAATCTGTTATGCTGCAGTCCCTCCAGACAACGTAAAGAATATATGCCACCTCCTGTTTAGTTAGGATTTGTTTCAAGCGATGGCACAATGACAGCAATGCTGTTAATTATTCTTAATAAATCTAATAAAAATAAGACTTCAGTATCCAGAAAGTCCAGGTGATTGAATGAATCATTACGCTGGAATGTGTCATGGACTGTTGACTAAGCCCGCGTTCAATTCTTCACATGACTTCTGTTTAAGAACTTACCAAGCTAATAGGAGCAAATACACTCTCTAAACTGAGCCTCTGGTTTCTCTCCGGCAGGAACTAGACAACTTCCAGCCATACCCTGTAGAAATACTGCCTGCAAAGTTATATATGGGCAATTTCAAGCAGGCCTGTGACCAACAAATTCAGAAAGATCTGAAGATCAAAGCACACGTCAACATCTCAGAACAGCCTGCAACACTGTAAGTAAAATAGTTCAAGGTTTACTCTCACCAATGTCTGTGCCTGTGAAAACGGTGAGGTGGCACAGCACCGGAGCCCATTCGCAGAGGAGTCAGTGCCTGTGAACTTCCAAGGAAGCCTCTGTTGTTCACTGCAGATTCGAGTGCTGTTTCATGCTCGTTTTTCCGATCTCCACTCCAGAGTTAGCATACCAGCAATGCGGTCCTGCAGCCCTTGACCGTGACGTGGGTGGACTGGGTGAGAGGAGGAGTGGGAAGCCCTTGGCATTTCGAGTCTTATCGCATGCCACCATCCTTTGGGAAGAACCTACATCTCTGAATAGCTTTCAGAGTAAAATCTTACAAACACATCAGAGCAAAAGCTAAATCACCGATGTTTCACATTGCTGGTCTTCCTTCCTTACCTACACCTGTCCGTGACCGTTCAGCTCAGTCTGTAGGCCATGCTGGAAATGCCATTTCACACTGAAAAATCTAGTGGCATTTCTCAGGGTGGTGACGAAAACAAAGTAAAAATCCAGTTACCTACCCCAGGACATGTGTACCAGCAGACATTTCTCATGCCTTTGGCTCCAGAGGAAAATATCAAAGGTCTCTGCACTGTGGGTAATCTTCCCATGCCCTCTGCATGACATGCTTTCACATTTTGGAAATTCCTCATTGATATTTTGCTCCGTTAGTTCTCCGAGTCTGTGGAAGGAGGAGAGTGCTGTCATAGAAAACCACATGAAGTGAATTGGGGGGGCTATGTCCAGAAAACTGCCAACATGCACGCTGTGAAGGCACTCGTGTTTTCAGTTCATCTGTTTTCACTTAGCTCTCAGATAAAGGAAGCTGTAGGTTAAGTTAAGACATCAATGCTGATACCACATGGAATGGAAAATCAATAATTAAACTGGTTCTGTACTACAAGCATCTCAGTGTCTTACCATAACAAATCCCTTATCATAATGTTAATGACGACAATGATGAAAAACTCACACATGTAAGAGCAAACAAAATTATCAGCTTGCCTCCAACAAACACATTTTTTCAAAGCTGCTTCTCTGGTCCATGCCATGCTGTGTGCTCTTTTTCCAGGTTTGCAGAAGGCGGCAAATACCTCCATATATCTGTTCCAGATTCGCTCGAAGCAGATCTTTTTTCTTCCTTTGCCACCATTTGTCATTTCATAGGTAAGTTGTTCCTCATCTGGAATTCCTGAGACCTTGCTCACTGTAGGATATTAGATGGGAGTGACTGCAATTCACTCGAACAAGAGGCTCAGACAGGAGGGTCGTAATCTTTCAAGATCGGTACACTCCCAAGCAAGCCCACACCCTAATGGATACCTGAGCTGCCTTACTAACCAGCCTGATGGACCGGCAGGAGATTTTACAGGGCATCTGACTCTCATGTTCCTACTCTCTTGAAAGAATACCTCATTCTCTGATAATAGTGAGCTTTCCACCCGATCTGAAAAGGCTTTGCTGGAGGATGTCTACCAGGGCTTCCTAGGATTCCCTCCTATTCCTTTGTTCTTAAATACAACCCTTTGACTCTTACCAGCCCAAATCTTCAACCACCAGAGCTTTATTTGAACAAGAGTGTGACACACATTAGAGAACTTACCACGGGACACTGCTAATCTTTGTGATTTGCAGTACAGACCCACCATAGGGCCTGGGAAGACTTTCAGGTTGGGCGGCATGGACCTGCCTTCGCCTGATTACATCAGAGATGGCAAGAAAAAAACGTACGCTCCAGCTCAGTGCCTGCAGCAGCACAGCAGACATAGCTCCCACAGCTCTATCCTATGATGGTGTCCAACCGTGTCGTTATCTTTTATCACACGTATGAAATAATGCCTGCCACAGACCAAGGCCCTGCTGAGCTGAGTGTTGTACAGACCCAGGAGCAAAAGAAAACCCTGTCCCCTCAGACCTTATAATCCAAGTGCAATATAAGAAATGACAACTGGACACAAACAAAGAAACAAGGAAACAATATTTGAGGATATAATTTTGTAGTCCTGAATTGAATTTCATGATTTGCATGCATTGGAACCCAAATATCGAAATCCACTTACTTGCCTTTCATTTTGCCCCAGGTTTTTTCCCCAGCAGTATTTCAGAAGAAAGTTTCTTTCTCACATCAGTTTGTGGAAGTTTCCAAAACAGACTATAAGAGTTTATTAGCTGTAGGTCTTGTGTTTACTTGATAGTCGAACTGTTTACTTGACATTCTAGAGTAGGTTAACTAAACCGGAACGGTTATGGGTGAACTAAAAGCTCTCCACATACTCTGAAAAGAGTGTGGATATCCTCATGCCAGGTGTATGTTGGTGTGAGGCCATTTCTCCTCAGGTCTTAGAACAGAACTAGTGTCTCATTATAGAAATAAGTTAGAAAATGCTGGTTTAGTGCTTGAGAAAAAAATCAAAACCCAACAAAACCCCACACCTCTCCACAACAGTAAAAGAAGAGGCTTTGCCTTATGAATTCTGGAGTTCAGTTGCTGATACTCTAAAAACATGTCACGCTGTCTGCTCTGGAGAGGGAGGGAAAGAATTCAAAAGGTTATTAATAAAATATGCAACCTTCTAGGCATAGGTAGCAGAGCTAATGTGGTTAGGAGAGACTGACAGCATCCTTGGGCTTGGCTTTTGTAGAAGATTAGTTTGCTGATCTTAGCACTTGTCACTGCAAGCTATCCATCATAAAAACATCATAAAGCCAGCGCCCTAGCTAGCATGTACATGCTTCCTGCTGGTGATCTCCATGGAGGGGTAAGGGATTTGAAGTCCAAGTCCAGTTTGAGAGCTGATTCCTCTAGCATTCATCAGAAATTTCAATACCTTTAAACCTTTCTGGGAAGAGTTTGAGTAGGTGATGTGATGCTGACCACAGCCGATTGGTCATGGTAGACCACTTTTCTTCACTTATCTGATGTAAAGGTGACGCTGATCTGTAATGAAGCATTGAGTGGTCATTGTCACTTGGTTCTGGTCTTCAAAGACATGTTTTAACTCCGTGGATTTTTAAGAAAGGCGAGTGCTTACAGAAACAGGAGTTGGCAGGGCCTGTCTGCTGCTGTCAGGGTTCATGAGCGTTCCTGTCACTCAGGCTGCTAGCCTGTCAGCTGTCACTGAATTAGAGCTTGACTATACAATTGGAAGTTTGATTTCCCAGATCGCTAATTTGTGATTGGCATTTCTTTACTCAGATGCTCAGCTGGATTGTGGAGCGGTGCTGGTGTTCTCCAGCCTGGGGATAAGCCGGAGCAGCACAGTAACCATGGCCTATCTTATACAGTTTTCCCTGAAGGTACATCACTGCCATATTTCCCACAGATACTGGCTGGGTCTGCAGTTTATTTCTGTTTCTGAAGCCTCGTTACTGTAGTAATGCGAAAGACATTATCTGTGCTTTCATACAGACTGTCCACCTGATAATGTAACATTATATTATATGAGATTATTTCTTCTTTATACCATTAACGAGGTGGCTTAGGTGTGATTTTGGATCTGTGAGTCCTTACCCTGGCACTTGTGATATTCTTGCATTTCCCTACTGAACTACGAGGCTATAAAACTAAAGCTGTGGTTACAGAACTTAGTATTTCTGCTCTCCTGGATCTGAGAAAGAGAATATTTAGAAGCTACTGGAGTTAATTCCATCTCTTAATACCATGAGGTTACAGGCAAATTCAGAACCCAGTGCCCGCAAGGTTCCGGTTTACCACTGACTTCAGCATCAGCCCTGACTTCTTCCCAAATCCTATTTTATTTCTCCAGAAGCAATCCTGTCCCATAGGTACTACTGCGCAGAGAAATCTGGAATGGGGTAATACTAGCCCAGGAGGGATGTAGGGGTTAGATGGCCAGTACATGCTGTTCCATAGCTCTGAATAACGTAAGAAACATAATGAGTGACGGCTGAGAACGCTCCCCAGGTGCCGGGCCCTTTTTCCCTTTGCATACCACCCATGGGCATCCTGCTGCCGTAGGCACCATCTCATGGTGCCTGCTGACCACAGAGCAGGCTAGTTCCCCTGGGAACTGAAAGGCATCTCCTTAAAAGTCTTGTCCTTCTTTGGAAAGTGTTTCGTCCTTTGGGAGCTGGAAAGGATGGATCCAAGCTTTACTGAAGCTGGGCCTGTATCTAATCATTTAATTGATTTTGTGCAAACATTTGCAACATAAGAGGAAATCTCTTACCATCGCCGTGTGCCAACAGGTAATTTCAGGTTGAGCATGCCAACAGAGCTGCAGTCACTATTTCGTCTCTGCTCCTAATGCTGGGTGTGATTGCTCCTGCGCCCTGATAACCATTCGCCTGCACGCTAAATTGCTGGAGGTGCTTGCAATGGCAGTGCAAAAGTCAAAGGCTGATCCTTGCAATTTCTCTTAGTTGGTATCAACAGGTTGGTCTCAGCATTTTACTAAGTGCCAAAAAAAAGAAGAAAAAGTTGACAGGGCAGTGGTGTGCTGTGGCTGACCTGGGCGGTGCTTGCTCCCTGTTGGCAAAGCTGGCTGGACAAAGCTTTCCTGGGGGATTAGCCTGGCAAACAAGTTTGTTTCTGGCAGCCAAAAAGCAGTGCAACAGATTCCTGTGTGATCCTTCACCCAATCTAGGCAAAGTTCTTTGAAAGCTTCGAAAGACACAGATATTGCAAAAGGCAGGCAGATTTGGGAGGACACGCGGCCCCTTATTCTGTTAGGAATCGATATGTGAGTAGATCTGTTGAGTTCAGGGGAACCAGAGACATCTTACACCATGGGCCCAGGGGAGTAAATATTGGAAGATGAGCCTCAGAGGTCGCAGAATCACTGTGATTAGAGAAACAAACCAATGGAGCACTATCTTCTAACCTTTGGTCTCATTACGCTTAAGCAATCCTCCGTGTGTGGGGGGAAGTCCATTTTAAAAGCGGGAAGATGAGCACTGCTGGGTAAACCCGAGGATGCAGCTGGAGTAAAGCACAGTAATGCTGGTGGATCTACCCTGTGTGTAGCAGAGTTCCTAGCTGATTACTTGGAACTAACAAATAATTAAGATGACTGTAATTAGTGCAGTGGGATATAACTGGAGTGTCATAGCTGCTGTGCCACATCAGGTCACACCGATCCAGAAACATGATGACCTTTGTTGCTTACCTGTGAATAGCTGATACTTCACTGCTTTGCTTATCATGGAAGAAATAGCATTTTAGGGTAGAAAATCCAGGACTGCATTGCTCCATTGGTGTAAAATAACACAAGATACATGCCAGGTAGTGAAAGCAGCCTGAGCTGTCCTTGTATCCAGGAGAGCAGAGTATGAAGGTGACAGCCTTCTCTGAAGTTCACACCTGAGTCCAGTCTGTCCCTACTTTGGTAGCCAAATTCTTATCTGCAGGTTCTTGCTGTCCAACACAGGGAGTAAATACAAAGCTGTGTCATCCACAAGTATAGCTGTTTTGTGTAAATACCCGAGATTCACTTTCGGTTCAAATTCCTAACACTTCTTTGCTTTCCTTCGGTTTACAGAGAGCTTGGGACTACGTTCTGAAATGCAAAACGAACATGAGACCACACCGGGGCTTTGTGAAACAGCTCTCAGACTGGGAGATCCAAATCTATGGGAGCGCGACCACAGACATCTCTGAACCCAATTACTGACAGGTAGCAAAGATCACCCAGCAGGGAAAGGCGCTTCCCTGTCTGTACCACCGTGTCGGTACAAAGTTACTTGAACACCGTTTGATAAAAGATCTTAATCTAACGGAAAGGCTTTCCTCTTTAGCTCCATATTATTTTGGGTCAGATTTTGGAGCCGTTTGGGGAACTCACCTGTGCAGTTTAGGGAAAGCAAGTCCTGCAGGATGTGGCCTGTCACGCACCACTTGTCTCTTTTGCAAGTGAAGGGGGTTGTAACCACATTACCGGGCATGCTCCTTACCCCAGGTGTGGGGAAGTCATTAGGGTTGTCTCTGACAAGGTTCATCGATCCATAGCCTGGGATGGTAAATGTAGAGTTTGACTGTGCCACTTCCAGCCCGGCGCGGTGACGACAGAATTTCCCCATGTCAGCAGTCCCCCCGCTCTGCGTGTGCCTTCTCAGCTACCCGCAGACGCGGACGCGGCCTCTCGCAGACCCGTCGGTTGGATGGTCTAGCAAAACCACGCTTCCCACCTCCCACCGAACCTCTTGGCATGGCTGGTAATTTTGAAGCATCAATCCTGTTACATCAAAGCTAAACTCAGTACTGTCCTCTCTCTTACCGCACTCTGAATTCTTCGCATTGACGTCATAAAATAAAACATTACAGAAAACGCTCTTGGGCTTTCCTTGCACTCTGCGCTAAGGATTTACCGAGGTTTTGCATTTCAGATCATCCCCCTCGGTTCGTAATTCAAATACGTGTGGTCAGGGACGGAGCAGGCCAGCCTTTACCGCTCTGTTGATGAATTTACACCGAGAACC
>NW_009594917.1:0-1983 GCF_000690535.1 Cariama cristata
GGCAGAGGGTGCAGCACCTTGGGCATCCTCCTCGGCACCACTGCCCCTCCGCGGGAAGGCCAGCGCCTGGCCTGGCCCCGTGGGCGCGCAGGGACCGGCACAGACCGGGCTCTCCGCCAGCCCCACCGCTGGGACCAGCCCTCCGCTCAGCCCTCCTCCTCTTCGCTCCGACCAGGAAAGCAGAGGGAATGTGCAATGTCAGAAGGAAGTAAGACCAGGAGGTCTGGACGGCATTTAACACCCGAACCATGGAGAAACTCTTTTAAAAGCTTTTAATCCCTCCCTGTTCCCTGAGGAGACACAGCAGCCTGCACATCTCCCAAAGCCAGCTTCCTCTGCATCCAGCAAATGCCACGACTGCAGGACAGGAGTGCTTTGTTAGCAGCTTGCTGGGAATCTGCATTTCCAAGGGGACTGGCACAACATGCAGCAAGAAAACGTTAAGGTATGGCTACGGGCACATGGGAGGTTCTGCAAGCTGCAGGACAGGGACAGGCTTCAAGGAAAAAGGGGCAGGGACCATCCGACAAAGCTCCCTTTAGGAAGCTGCAGGTAGGGATGCCCCTTTCACTGACACCACCGCCCCCTCAGAAAAGGAGATTGGGCTCTAAATTTGCACACCGCTGAGGGACGGAGATGCTGACCCGCACGAAAACTCCCCCTTCACAGTAGGAGCTGGAGGATCAACCACCAGAAGACAAAGCGCAGGAGGAGGAACGATCCCCCATTTTTCCTGTGCTGTGCTCCCTGGGGACGCGTGGTGGGACTGGCTACAGCACACTCCTGGTCCACAGGACGTGAAGTCGGGACCAACCACTACAGTTCCCTGGAAAACGTGGGCTAAGACCAGTCACTGGCTACAAATCCCCCCGCTGCTGGGAGACACAGGCAGCTGCTGCTCCTAGTCCCTTGCCAGGTAGGAGGGAGGCAGTATCTAGATGCAAAATCCTCAGGGAGACCTAGAGGACTCATCTCTAATCTATTCTCTGGCAGAGCCATTTCTCTGCTTTTCGTGACTTCCCTTTCCACGAGCCTGCTGCCCTCCCCCTCGAGCCCGGCAGCTCTGCGTGCCAAACACATGCAGACGGGCCCCCTGCCCTCACACCGCTGCCGGTTTCCACGGTGCAGGCCGTCCCACCGCGATGTCCCACACCCCACTTGGCACTCGCAAGGCCAAGTGCCGTGGTTGGGGTGCCCGTCCCTCTGCAAAGGCGCCTGCATGATGCGCGCCAGGCCTCGACTCGGGCATGGTGGTCACCAAAGACAGGCACGTGCAGCTGGGAAACGCGTTCGCACAGAGGCAACATGCTGCCTGCGCGTGCAAGCAGACGCCCGTCACACCGGCTAGGAACTGCTTTCAGGACTAGCCACCGACAGGAAAAATATGAACCCCGGGCCCGTGCAGTATCTGTGTAAAGGGAAGAGCAAAAAGTGGAAGAAACGGGCTATTCTGCATCCTCTCCTAACGGCTACTAGGAAACACAGCGCCTTCAGGTTTAGTAATAAAGGTCTGGAGAAGAAGGGAGCAGGCTAGGGTGAAAATCAAGGCAGTGGGCTCAGCATAAAAGAAATCACGGTGGCCATCAACCCGCTGATGCAAACTCTTAAATGCTGAGATTTGCCCCTTCAAACCTATGTTTGAGCACGAGCCCCAACCCTCAAGGTCTATTTCTTTCAAGAGAACCCCGCAGGGTCGCAAAGCCTGGACGTGCAGGTAGGACAGGGAGCAGAGAGAGAAAGGTCATGGACCTTCCTTCATCACCCTGAAAAAGAGGGGGGTGGTGGGGTCTCTGCCTAGGTTCCTGCGTCTCAGCTGGGTCTCCTCCCGGGCACGGCAGGAGTCTGCCACGCACAGTCTCTGCGCCGTGGCCAGCAAGCACATCTGTACACATCACCACATTTTGGCACAGCAAAAACATCAATACAAACAGCAGAAGCGTGAGCCAGGGCAGCAGGCAGTGCCCAGAGCGGCTCCCTCTCGCT
>NW_009594918.1:0-8780 GCF_000690535.1 Cariama cristata
CTGAGGAGGAAGGAGCGGCAGAGAGAATGTGGGATGAACTGACCCCAACTCCCATTCCCTGTCCTCATGTGCTGCTCAGGGGGGAGAAGGGAGAGAAAATCAGGAGTTAAAGTTAAGCCTGGGAAGAAGGGAGGGGTGGGGGAAAGGTGTTTTTAAGATTTGGTTTTCTTTCTCATTATCCTACCCTGATTTCATTGGTAATAAATTAATTTTTCCCCAAGTCGAGTTTGTTTTGCCTGTGATGGTAACTGGTGAGTGATCTCTCCCTGTCCTTATCTCAGCCCACAAGGCTTTCATGTATTTTCTCTCCCCTGTCCAGCTGAGGAGGGCAGTGATACAGCAGCTTTGGTGGGCACTTGGTATCCAGGCAGGGTCAACCCACCACATCTTTGTATGATTCTGTGCTTGGAACAATCTCATGAACATTTTTTCTACATAATTTTTGATAAAGTTTCAGCATCATGTTGCTAAATCAAATGAGGATGCTTTTACATATAATACCGAATTGTGAATGTTTAAGTCTGTAGCCATGAAGAATGTACAAAAGAAATGGACTATGACCATCTCTTGTCATTCTTCAGCAAACCTAAATCATGTCTTCTTAATTAAAATTTAACTTTTTCTTTCATTTGCATTCACTATGAATGGACTAGAATGAAGAGCAAATACTGCTAAGTTTAATAAGAATAGGAGTTACATTGAACATCCAAGTGGAGTGCTGGAAGTACAGTTTGTTAATCAGATTGGCAGTATTACATTTGACATTGTAAATGGGTGCTGTAGCAAAAGACCATTAACTTTAAGTGCTATTTGGAATAGAAGTATACTATTTCTATTTGTATATGAGTTTTTGGAAGCACATAGATGCTAGGAGCAAAAAATTTAAACTGCAAAGAATGTGCTTCTGTATTTAAAGGGTAGACAGAATTCATAAGCTATTGAATCAGCCTATTAATTTGAGGCAGCTCCATTACCTAAAAAAATAGAAGAGGGAGAAAAAAGGAACTCAGTGAAGCAAAACTGATTCCATTTATGTACTGAAATAAAATCACAGTGATAGAGCTTTGTTTCAAACAGCAGCTCAGGGCAGAGTGAAAGTTGTTCTAGAAACAAGTGTGTGTTTTTTAGTTCAGGTTTTTAGTGGTGGAAGTGCTATATTAATATTTTTCATTTCAATTCGAGAAAGACAGTGGGTGTTTCTTGAGTGCATGCGTCCTCTTGGCATTAGACAGCATTTCCCTGGAGTGAAGATTATAGCAGTTTGTTTAAAAGATCTGTAAGGTAAAGACAGTATTTTGTGAACGTCCAGAGAGTAGAAAGAGTCTGAGTATCTTTTTATAATAATAAAGATATCTTATAGTACTCTTCATCATAACACATCCCAGAGAGCTCTGCAGGTTGAAACACAGATCTGCACACCAGCAGGTTGTTTGTTACAGCCACCTGCCAACTTGCAGGTGAAAAAGAAAATGCTTATTAGTGCTTTGTGACAGCATGCATCTGCATGACAGAGGAAAAGGGGAATTTCTTTTGATATTATCTGCCCATCTTAAGGTTTGTGGAATTATTATTTGAGTATCTAAGCTCTCCTCGAGTCTATCAGACATGTAAAAACTGTTGGGGAATTGTTTTAATACCTAGATGTCCTACATGGTATCACCTGCTCTTCCATCTTCCTGTTTATGGGAGACGCTGTTTGGACCACATGCACACACGTGAACACAAGCCCTTTGAGAGCTCTCAGTAGTGTCGGCTCCTTCTTTTGAGCTCGGTTCAGAGTGAAGAAGAAAATGACCCAGGCATGACTGTATTAATGTAGTAAATTCAAAAACTTCTTCTGCCAGTAGTTCATTAATTGATTTGTCCATAAAAGTCTTGCTGTTTAAATGGGGAGAGCTTTGACACCCATGTAAAGGAGCTGTGTAGCAGTGGCAAATGCCCAAGAGCTGTTAGTTCCAGCGCTGCTGTGATCCAGCTGAATGCTGAGCCCCAGGCCCATGCCAGTGGCACCAAGCATCACCACCGCCTTCGCAATCAGGCTAGGTATTGTTTCCCAGAATTAATAACAGCTACAGGAAGGTTATTCTGCCTTTGGAGGGCAAAGATCTTTCCATAATAAAACATTATTAGCTTTCAGATGACATGCCTCATTTATTTTTGCCATTTTGTTTCTGTCAGAAATAGACCAAAAAACCCTATTGAAATCCATTAAGTTAAATCCTTGAATTTAAAAGGTCTTAATATTAATTTGGTTATTGAAACTTGTAGAATATCCTTATTCACGGTTTTTTATGCCCTATTCAAATTGCTGGGGCTTAGGAGTTGTTTGCACTTTCAAGTGTAAAGATTGCCCTGAGTGATTTGAAGCTTCAGAAATAAATTGCTACATATTTATTGCTGTAAAGATAATCTTCTAAACATGAACTGATGCCAGTCTGACTTCCTGAGGGTTCAGCACTTCTACTGTAGAAAACCTTCCCAATTAACAAAAGAGGGAAATGGCCAACACTTTGGTAAGATTTGTTATTGCTACCTGGAAGCCTGAAGGACAAAGATGATGCACTCTGCGAGCACAAGTACTCAAATATTCATGGAGGAAAAAAAAAATATCACATGGATAGTTGGTGGCTAGGAAATTCTTCTGAGCATTCTGAGCAAAAATAGTTTTTAATTGTAAAACTATACCTGACATCTTTTTGACTAAACCAGTTTTTGTATACCTTTAGTAGATCTAATAGTTGGAATTCCTCAACTGAGATGTTAACTGGACTCTTTACATTCGTTCAAGTTAATTGCATGAAATAAAAAATAAAAGAATCGCTTAATTGAAGAAGAGGTTTTTACTATGAATCTACCACTCCACTTACAATTTTCTTTTGCCACTGTCCCTTGGAGATTCTTTGTAAATGGGGACAGCACAAAGGGTGGAAGATAAGATAATCCTTTCTCATAAAAATACCTGCCTTCCTGCTGTTCCAAGTCTCCAGGATAGCAGCTTGGATTAGGCAATTGTTATATGTAATATATATTTTTATATTTTTCTTTAAACAACAATGGTAATAAAGAGTTAAGAATATTAGGAATTTTAGACATTGTGGGTACTGAACAAACAAATTCAGAGATTGACTGAAAGTCAAAAATGTCTGCAAGATGAATGACTAAAGAAACAGAATTGGGATGCACTGGTCAAGATTGATAGTTCATTTCACCTTACCTTTTGTAGAGCTGCAACCTGAGGCTTGTGAAGGCAGAGGTAGAGATAATTAATATGTTTGGAGGAAAAATTTGGGAAAAGTGGATCAAAGCATTAAGTAGCAAACTAAAAAAAAGCTGATCCATCTTACAAATTTCATTTTTCAGTAGAAAAATATAGCAGCATTAGGCTAGACTAAAACCCCTGAATGTTTTTTATTGGATGAATACATTATCTTTGAATGAGAAAATCGATACATTGTTGATGTGATAGGCAAAGATTAATGCACATCAAGATTGTTTCTGATGGATTAATTTTCAGGATAAAGGTGCTACTGTTTGGAATAGTATGTGACATATTTTTGTAATGCTTTCAAATGACTGAAATTGCTGCCTTTGGAAACAGAAAAAAACCCAACCATATTTCCTGTGAATACAAATGTACACCATGTTCTCTCCCTTTTCAGGAACTAACCTCTGCCTTCTGTTACAGGTCTTTTCTATGGATATGCTGAATTCAGTCACAGTGTGACATGACAGTCACATTTGTTACATGTATGACAAAACCAAAGCTATATTTAAAAAGGAGGTTTTTCTGTTTTTTGAAGATACAATCTAAATGCTTTGAGAGAAATACAACATACACATCTTTCAAACTTGCAATTACATGTTGTTGTCTATTCAGTGTCTCCCTTATTCCTGGAGAAAACTATTTTCATTCTGTTAAGGATGTGACCCAGTGCTACTGAAGTGAATGGTGAGAGTCCGTTAGATTTTCATGGGCTTGGGGTGCCATTGGCAGTGAGAAAGGATATTCTGCAATTGATAGCCTTGTTGCCTCTTGGTCATTTCAATTTAAACTTCGGAATCAGAAAAGATGAATCACGTAAAACCCATTTGTAATCAGAGATTGTATTTCACTGCAGTTATTCAGTACAACAGAAGTACACACCACAATGTCATCTCTCCCATTAAGACTTACAAGCTGTTCCAGTACTGAGTAACTTCTACAAGTGAATAAGCCACCAATTTCTTTTCTTTCGTGAGTTCTGTAATCCACTCTAATCCATTTTAAAGATGGTGGTGATACTGTTGATACGTGCGCTCCGCAGAGCTCCTTGGGATCAGTCGTCTTTCCTATTGCTAGAAGGTATCATCTCATTATCTAATAAAATCAGGAATTTAAGATTAACTATTCATATTTTTTGTTAGATCAGATATCATCATTGAGTCTAAATGATGTATTTTGATGTTTCTTTACCATGTCTCTGTATTACTGTGCATGTATTTCATACTGTGCAAAATCTTGTTGAAAAAGCAACTCAGCTTACTGTCAACTTGAGACTGAAGTAAAAGAATTAGAAATATCAAGGGATTTGATTGTACTAAGATTACATTTTTTCAATACTTGTACACCTTTATAAAAAAATATCTGATACTACCCAGCTGTGAGGATCAAAGAAGGAAAAAGCTATTATTAAATATAATACATGGGACATCTACATACTCCCTAACTTAAAAGTAAATTATTGAGTTTGTGGGTCATATTGGGATGATATCCACAATAATAAAACATAGGACTAAATCTGTAGAAACCTTCTCTGCTGTTAATCAAGCTCTTTGGTAAATAGCATTGAACCATGTTCCTCTCAGTAGAACAGAAATAATTCAAATTGATTAATTGATTACAAGTTGAAGAAGTTGTACGTGACATTCAGAGACTGAAGCTCAAATTATCTATTTCTCTTCTAGATAATAACATAAAGTTAAGTTTGTTCTCTGGCCCCTGGGACATGTGGCATGGTCTGGCTCACGTCCCTGTTGCTACACTCTTTTCCAGTCAGAGACAGCGGCAGTAGCCGTACTGCTGGAAACTTGATTATCCTATCCCTTACACTTTATCCACTGAAAAATCTCTTCACTTTAGACATGTTTTTCATAAATTAAATCCTTATTTTGGGGCTTCAGAAGATTTTAAAGTCAGTTATCTACACCTTCTGAAGTATTATGTTTGCAAGCAGCTTTAAGAGTGGTTTATACAATTCCCTGTGAGAATTTCCAGTTAAATGTTCATTCTGGTTTACTTTGTAATCCACTTTGTTCCCAAGATGTTAGCCTGCTTTTTAAAGACCAGAGCTGTGAATGTTTTTCTAAATGTCACCATGAGCTGCATCTAGTATTTTTTTATTAATACCCTAGTCATCTCTGAGTGCCTTTTACTGTACAAGGCCCCTAAATAGTTAAACTGAATAAGCTCGATGCAGGAACTATTGTTGGGCATGCTCTGGTTTTCTACTTATAAATCAATGCTATAAGAGGCAACACTGGAAACAAATACATAAGGAGTTGTAGCGGTCAGTGAGGTCTTCAAGGTGAGAACAATAAGTTGGAATTTCATATTGAGCTACAGAAGGTGATGGTGTTTATGACTTTGGTCTCATTCCAGCAAAGTGCTTAAAGCCAAAGCATAGTGCCATTATGTATATCTATTTATACAGGTAGATATATTCCCTCTTTAATAAATGCATGCAACTCATTAGCATTAATAGAATTTATGAGTGAGCAGTAAGGAGAAAAGGTAGTTATTAGTTCAAATAATAATTCTCTTTTTTTTGGTAATAAAATCTGACCTTTGTCCACTAGAAAAAAAATCTACTTGTTAGGTTTGTTCACAGGATGTCTCAGAGTCAGACAGAAAAGAACATGACTGCCACATCTATGATTTGAGCTGCAGCTTTTGACATATAGCTTTTATAAAAAAACCCACAATTGTAAATTAAACAACAATCCATTAAAATTAATGCAAAAATTTAAAGCAGCAGCCACAATTATGCCTATTCTGCAAGAATGGAAACAGTGATATTCTCCCTTCCACAGTGTATTTTAAGAAAGTATTTTCAAAAAATTTAAGTTATTGATACGTCATTTGTTACAGGATCCTGCAATTATTAGCGAAAGTTCAGAAGATTAATGTCTAGAGGTTCAAATAAGCTTGAGACATACTTATTCAACAGGCTCTGGGGGGAGTAAAGGGATTATTTGACATAAAACAAAAAGAGGCTACAGGCTACTAAAGTTTAGACAATACATTCCCATCCCTGGAAGTGTTCAAGGCCAGGTTGGATGGGGCTTTGAGCAACCTGGTCTAGTGGAAGGTGTCCCCGCCTGTGGCAGGGGGGGTGGAACTTACCGCCTGTGGCAGGGGGGTTGAAACTAGATGATCTTTAAGGCCCCTTCCAACCCAAACCACTCTGTGACTCTATGATATATTTTTGAATTACCTTAGAAATTAAGTAAGAAGCAGTAAAGTATTAATTGTCTATGCTTTGGGTTCAAGTGCACATGGGTCAGGTTTGGCCTAGTACTGCCTATTACAGAAGTGCTTTTAGTTGCTGAACCTTCATAATGTTTTCAGACTCGAACCATTTGGGAGCTCTGAGTCTATGGGGAAACAGTGGTTGGGATTTGGCAGACAGCAATGAAGGCAGGAGAAGATGCAGCAGAAGACCTAATGGAAATTGGAAGAATTTCTGCAAGATAGGGTGAAAGGGAAGGTTCAGTAGAGGTGGACAAGAAAAGTAGGAGCCAAAACAGAGTAAGTGCTGACGAAGTAGAATTGGAGTAAAGCTGGAAGACTCACAAACCTGGGGTTAAGGGATGCAGGGGGCAAGGAAAAGGCAGGGATGCTACGGCAGAATTGTGTGCTGCTGATAGGGTAGGCTTACTGCCAGCCCCACAGCTTGGATCTGTTATTTCTCAGCACTACTTTGTAATGAAAATTATTCATCATCAGAACCAGCTCAGTGCTGCTTAGCAATTTAGAGAAAACAGTATTTTTGCTCTAAGTAAAAGAAAAAAATAGCTCACTGGTTGCTGTGGTGTGGCACAAGAGTGGGAATACCTCCGTCTGTTTCCACTGCCCCCTCCCTTGCACTCAGGCTGCTGCTGGTGGCAATGACAGCAGCAAGGCCATCGCCTCAGGACCACGCCGTTGAGGAGAGTTGGCAGCCTGGACACCTCTTACTAGGACAGTCTGCCACTGTGGACAGCTACTTATTTTGCCTCTGCCTGAAACTGGCACTATGTTCCTCTCTAGGTGGTAAGTCCACATAGAAAGAATGTCCTCTTACTGCCAGCCACTACTCTTTCTGTATGAGCAAACTATCTTAGTCTGGGTCATGTCCCAGAATAGAACCATAAGAATTTTTCTTTTAAATTTTAACTTTTTTTTTTAATACAGAAAATTACTTACAGTTTGCTGCTTCTTTCTTTCTTCCTCAATGCCTCCCAAACCCTTGTTTTCTCCACAAAACTCTTGTCTCAGTCAGACTACAGGATAAGTGGTGATCACTGAACCAGTAACTACTCAATATTTCTTTTTAACATCAGCCATATGGTAAGTCTGTGATCATTGCCTAACTCGGTCAGGGGCTTAGAGATGTAAAGCCTCTTATGCCTTTGTTAGGCCAGCTGTTTCTATTGGGAGGCTGAAGATCAAGCATCTATACTGCTGACTTTATTTAAAAAATCTTACTATGTACATCTCAAAAGGGAAGATTTTAAAAAATCTGACTCTAAAACATACTAAGAATTTTTACCTAAGAATTCTTGCCTACTCTCCTTAGAGAAAGTGACATTTCTTCTTTCCCACCTTTCTTGCTGGTTTTCTCTGGTTCTAAACCATGGTAGCAACCATCCATTTCTTCCACTGTTTAAATAATTTCAGCAATATGTCAGAAAGGAAAACAAGCATATTTCATTTCCAGTTTTATTTTAAGCACAGTTCAAAAGTTTCCATAACAGCTGGTAGTAATGCGAGAAACATTTTCTGTCATACTAGTTTAAAATAAGCTTTCCAGCACCATCATAAAAGCAGTAGCATTATGATTTAAACAATTAATTATATATGACACTGCAATTACATGACAGATTTCTAGTAGCTTCTCACTTTGCTGCAGATTATAATCAGATGTGCTTTAAATGCACCTTATCAAATAACACTGTACTTAAAGCTTTTCAGGACATGAATAAACTTCCTGGTCATGTAGTTGCTGGGAGTGGGGAGGAAAAGGGTTATTACTTAGAAAAATAAGAAAAAAAGCTTGTGTTTTTCCAATACACATAAAGGTTTTACACTGAGAACAGAACTGGTGACTGAGTCGGCTGTGTGTGTGTACTGTAGTCCCAACCAGAGCACACCCAGCTCTTGCCTTTGGTTTGCCCCAAAGCTGTCCCATCAGCCCAGGCACTGGTATTGCTGATCCCATTCCCACAGGTGTGTCTCCTGCTACTGTAAACTGAAACAATTGGATAGACAGAAATGATGCTCATCTTTCCAAGCCTTATGCTTGAAAGGGGAAGAGAAATTGGTTGAGAGGATCTGAAAATGTCTCCTGGAAATAACCTGTCATCAAACGGGTGAAGCCCGCCCCAATCTGCAGAAGGGTGGATGCTTCTGCCTTTCCTTCCCCAGCTTAGGAACTGTGGCAGGAACAGAAGGATTTGTCAATCAAAAAGTCCTGTTCTTGAGTGCAAAAACCAGAACAGTCCTCAAAGGGGTCCTTCATGATCAATGTTGCAGAACCATT